>NC_136907.1:30656161-30762348 GCF_949606895.1 Notothenia rossii
GCATTTCCTGGAAACTTATCCTAACCTTAACCATAACCAACACATGCCTAACCCTAACCATTACCTGGAAGCCAGAAAACCACCCGCAGAGAGAAACTCTTCACCGACCTGCCGCCTTTTTATTAAAATAAACAGAGCAAACTAAACACCTGTCCTTTGGAATCTTTTAAACTTACCTGACCTTGATCTTAGTGGTTTTTATTTTCCAGTGACATCTAGTTCATTTTATACGATTTTACTAACCCGGTGTGCCCCCCTTCCCTCTTTTTATTATTGTTAGTTTAATTTTAACACTCCTTTTACTTTTAAATGTATTTATAGTTACTTAATTTTGATTATTGGGGAGATTAAATGTATTTAATGCATGGTTTTAACTAACATAACTGGAATCACTCTTAAATTTACCATTTTAGATCCCCTTCTCATTTAAGTTATTTTACTGATTCCATTGGGACGAGCTCCATACACGCACACAACACCTGCACACGCATGCACGCACACCTGCACACATTCACACGCACACGCACACACACACACGCGCGCGCGCCCCGCCCCCCTCCAGAGATCCTGGGTTGGGGAGATCTGCTTTTTAACATACTCTGCCGCCGTTCCGTTGTCCAGCCCCGTCCCGCACTTTCTTAATAGGGCTATATTTATGGAGGTTTTTAATGTTTTTTTAAACGCCTATTGACCGAGAGCCAGTGCACCACGCAGGGCTCCTCCGGAGCTCTACGCTCTTCCACTACCTAACCCTAACCCTAACCAAGTCTTCACCCTAAAATGAATGATTCCCCTCATGGGGACCTCCATTTTGTCCCCATAAGGGAGGTGAGTCCCCACACGTGAATGTGTAAACAGACTTAGGTCCCCACAAGTATAGTAATGCTAGACCACACACACACACACGGAGGACTTGCATTGATTCCTACACTTCCTGTTGTTGTGGTTGTTGTGGGACACAGTCTGCTTTATACTGACAGGCCAAAGGAGTATTTAGAGAAAAAAAAAGAAGAAACAGGAGAGTAGTGAAACTTAACATCTAAAGTAGAACCATGCAGCGACTGGGCAATGGTAAACAAATACTCATAAGCACACGCACACACACACTCTCCAGATGACCTTGAGTAAACCCAGTCCCTTGTAGGACCTCCCCCCCCCCCCCCCCCCCCTGCCCTCTTTCTCTTCTTTCACTTCTTAGACCAATAACACACTCACTCTGGCTCCTCCTGTTTCCAAACCCTCAGCGCTGTCACACAGCTCAGTCTGACGAGGAATCTCAGGATTATGTATCCACATGTTACTCCGGTCGTACCTCTTCTTTTTTCTATAAGTTGTTTTTAAGTTGGACATCAGAAGTGTGTGTGGAGTTATGGTGCGGATGGACTAACGTGAAGAAGAGAACTTTCTGCACAGAGAGAAGAGTTCCTCCTGCAGCCAGGCTGTTCCTTGGAGTAATCTGATGATAATGATCTACAATGTGTGAGATCCAGCAGAACATCATGGACAAAGAACCTCCTGCCTTATTCTGAGACGACCATCAATGGTTTTGGAATTAATTGACTTCATAATACTTCGTCATCTTTTACAAAGTCTACTTCTTCCTTTTGGATACATGAGCCTCTTCCTGAGAACATATGTTGGGTTTGTGCAACATGAAGAATGCACATTAAAAAAGGATAATATAAGAAGGGGGTTGTCATTTTGCTTTCCATCCTGAAATCAATAATACATTGTTGCAACAGTTAAACTCTCAAGCTGTTGCTGCTGCAGGCAGAACATGAGCGTGTGACCGGAGTGTGTGACCGGTGTGTTTGTGTGTGTGTGTGTGTGTGTGTGTGTGTGTGTGTGTGTGTGTGTGTGTGTGTGTGTGTGTGTGTGTGTGTGTGTGTGTGTGTGTGTGTGTGTGTGTGTGTGTGTGTGTGTGTGTGTGTGTGTGTGTGTATGGACTCGATCCACTGCTTTTGATATCTGTAAACAGAACAATATGAAGGAAAGGAAAGCAGACAGATAAAACAAGTTGCCAAAAGGACAGTAACTCGAGACAAGACAAAAGGAGAATAAAAAGAAGGACGATGACTCCAGTGCAGACTCAGAGTGTATCAGCCCTGGACTCAGACTGGGACAGAGACTCAGAGTGTGAGGCGGGGGGGCCGGCCCAGTGGCAGCAGTGGGACTGGGCCTCTGAGCGGGTCCCTGCTGTAAGTCAATGGATCACAAGCAAAAATTAGAAGGGCTGGTGAAAAATATGTCATTTGTAAAAAGTGAATGTGTTGAAAATCTGTGGCGTAGTTTTTAAATACTGTGTCAAATTTGACCAAAAGTTACAGTACCTCAACTCCTGGCAGTTTGAAATCAGAACAAGTAATGAGTCTCATGGTATGCAAATTTTTAGAATTCAGCTCTTTCTCTCGGCCTAGGTGCTTCTGGTCCTCTCCTGACTGATAGGTGCAGTTTTACTGTCAGAAACAGCAGGTGCATGCTTTGCTTTGATCAGACTTGTTGATGAATTGCAGATTTTATCTCAGGAAGGACCAGTCTATTGAAGTCCTTTTTGAGTATATCAATCCACAGTGTGATTAGGTCAAACTGGCAATCACAACAGTCCTCAAAGACCATAAGTTATTGATGCAAGATCGAAAAGTCCAGCAGGATACATCATCTGGGGACCATGAGTGTAAATGGCAATCCATTCAACATTTGTTTACTAGAAAATTGCCACGAGTGCCATTAGTCCCATTTTTGCACTGTAGGAGTATATGATATGTATACACTGTCAATATATAAACATGTTTTTTGTCTCCGTAGGTATTGAGTCCAACCTACAAGCAGCGCAATGAGGACTTCAGGAAGCTCTTCAAGCAGCTGCCGGACACTGAACGCCTCATCGTGGGTGAGTCTGAAGCAGGCATCAAACTGCGTCAGGGTTGCTATAATGAATAGAAGTTCAACGATATCACATTATCAATACATTATCAAAAGAAGAAATCGACAAATATATATAGTTTGAAGATAAAATAGTTTTAAGGGAATTTTACTGTTTTGCCACTTCTCTAAAAAGATAAATCTGCCCAAAATGAATCTAAACGACTTGTTTTACACAGACCTACTGCATTCAATACCTGGCTTTACTTTAAAGTGTGTAAGTTGCTGTGTTTTATTGCTATGCATTGAACATAATATGGAGTATTCATGAAACTATGTCACCACGTCAGGGTTTTTATCTACTTAAAGGTGAGGTAGGTAAGTTTGAGAAACCGGCTTGAGATACACTTTTTGTTATAGTCCATGGAATGCTCTTAACACCCCGATAGCAATGAATATCTTAAGTGCTTTGACAACAAATCCATAAAAAAATATCCTCTGTGGAAGCCGTAGTACTGTAAAAAGCACGAACAATCATCTGAGCCGGCCCGGCTAAAATAACTGGATGGCCTACCTGCCTGTCAGCCTTCCATCTGTGCACAAACTTATCTCGTGCCCTCATTGGTCATGTGCGCATTCCTGTGTGTTGGAGGAGGGGTTCTGTAAGGAAGTGGCAGATTTTTTCCGGCTGGGTATTTTCAAATTCTAGCGCACTCGAGCTGGTTTCTCCAAAATTACCTACCTCACCTTTAAGGGTCCTTTGAGGAAAAATGTTGGAAACTTGTGGTCTATCAAATAATGTTATCACGTCCCATAGGCAATAGCAATTGAGAGAAACTAAGCAAAGGGGGGGTGGGTGAGGGAGCATATTTCTACAAACTTTGTTTGAGAGACTTACAGTCTTTGAAAGTGCTCGTCTGCACTGCACTGATATGCATGCATACACTAAAATGTACTTCAATAGCAAAGATGACAAATATTGAAAAAGTGTTGCTCCCATGGCCTCAACTGCTGACATCCTGCCTTCATCCTTTCCACATGACCTCTTAGTCAATAACATTATCCTTTGCTTTTCAATGCTATGGACTCGTGATGGCGCTCCCATGCTCCCTGAGCTCCTAGCTCAATGGTAGAGGTCTGTTTTAAAACACAGTTGTCTTTCGTTGACCTTTGACCTTTAACTCCTTCCAGATTACTCATGTGCCCTGCAGCGAGACATCCTCCTGCAGGGACGCCTCTACCTCTCAGAGAACTGGATTTGTTTCTACAGCAACATCTTCCGATGGGAAACTCTGGTGAGGACACGCCTCTGACTTTTCATATCGAGCTCGTATGGGGCCGTACAATAGTGTAAAGACTGGTTTGGAAAATATTGGTATTGACTTTGTTTTGGCCATCAACACGAAAACAAATCCTAGATAATTTGTTTCACAAAAATATAACAATGTCAACATAAGCAAGCAGCACTTTTCCTCTGTCCATTTGTTACTGTATATAATTAAGGCTGAGTCTTAAAACATATATTATTGCTTTGGAGGAGAGACACATGTTGGTATAAAAATGATTCAACACAGAGACACATGATTAGAGCTTAGAAAAGTGACTTTTTCTCTCTTTGGTAAGAGGTATTAACTTATACATGATATCTGCTCTTTCCTCTCAAGCTGATGGTGCGACTGAAGGACATCTGCTCCATGACCAAGGAGAAGACGGCCCGCCTCATCCCCAACGCCATCCAGCTCTGCACCGACAACGACAAGGTACTTCCTCATCCATACCTTTATTATTCACAACTGTACAATCTCAGAAAATTCATTTTATATGTAAGAGGCATTCTTACCAATAAAGAATAGGCATTAGCAGTAAAAAGAAGATTCAGCCTTTTGTCAGACAGGTTTTCAGTGTTCCAAATAATACAAATCATAAAAAAACGACTTCTTAAAAATACTTTTCCATGAATTCATCCATCTGTAATCTCACTGTTTGCTGTCTGTACTCTTCTTTCAGCACTTTTTCAGCTCTTTCGGGGCGAGGGACCGGACGTACATGATGATGTTCAGACTGTGGCAGAACGCTCTCCTGGAGAAGGTGAGACCACCCACACTGTCATTGTTCAGGGGGGCGTGCTGCTAATGTTTATCACTTAACGCTGGGGTAGGTAAGAATGGAGAAACCAGCTCGAGTGCGCTAGAATTTGCAAATACGCAGCCGAAAAAAATCTGCCACTTCCTTACAGAGCCCCTCCTCCAACACACACAAACGCGCACATGACCACTGAGGGCACTAGATAACTTTGTGCACAGATGGAAGGCTGACAGGCAGGTAGGCCATCCAGTTATTTTAGCCGGGCCGGCTCAAATGATTGGTCGTGCTTTTTACAGCACCAAGGCTTCCACAGATGACAATTTTTTATGTATTTATTGTCAAAGCACTTAAGATATTCATTGCTATCGGGGTGTTAAGAGCATTCCATGGAATATAACAACAAGTGTTTCTGAAGTGGATTACCTACCCTACCTTTAATATATTATAACTCAACAATGTTTCAGTAATTGAGGCTTTGGAAGTGAGAATTGGTTGGTATTCAACATTTATGATTTCAAATTCCACTTCTGCCAAATACCACATGGACCACATTACACCCTTGCACTTTATTTACTATCATAAATTGAGATTTTTACAAATGTTTCATAGTTATCTGCCAACCAAATTCTGTTTTGACAAGCTCAGAGAGTGACATGTATTTCTTTCTCTTCCTCTCCACTCTCACTTCTTTCTCAGCCTTTATGTCCCAAAGAGCTGTGGCACTTTGTCCATCAGTGCTATGGTAATGAACTGGGTCTGACCAGTGACGATGAGGACTATGTCCCTCCTGATGAAGACTTCAACACCATGGGGTGAGTTTTAACACAACCATTCAAATATGATGCATCCACCATGTGTTCCATTTCCTGCAGTTATGGTAAGAAATACTTCTGGTGTAAACACATTGTTATGTTATTATGAACATCACAATTGATTTGAGTCTGAAATGACTGCTTTCTTTCTTACTTCTTTAAGTATTAGGGAATGTATTATTATCAATTTGGTGATGTTTTATGGTAACGGAATGGTAATGAGTGATTCACTACCACATTGGTAGAAAACAAAAAGTTTAAAGACCAAATGTGTATTTAAACGTGCCATTTGACAACTCCAATGAACTAGAAATCATAAAATTAAGGTTTCAAGTTTAGGAAGATGGTGAAATATTCTGCAAATTAAACCAATAACCTAATATTATGTAGTTTTGGTGATACAGAACAAGGGATACATACAAATGAAAAAAAAACGGTGATACACAGGTAAGCTGTACTAAGAAATAGTAGCAGAGTTTCTATGTGTTTTTTTTATTATTTACAACTGAAATAGTCATCAGGGATCCAAACAGTCAAAATATTTGATGTCCCTCTTGCAGGACAATAAGTCAATTAAAACCATGACACCCCCATCACACCATGCATGTGTGCAGCCCAGTGCGGGCGGTGTGCAGCAAGCTGGTAACCTTGACCTACAGCTGCTGTCCGTCTCCATGGTGCAGGTACTGTGAGGAGCTTCCTGTGGAGGAGAACATCGAGCAGAGCCACGACATCAGCAACAACCTCAGCAAGAACCCCGAGGCCAAGCCCGATGTGAGCCCCCTCGTGCCTCACAGACCCTTCCCCGAAATCAGCCCCCCGGAGCTGCCCAGTACGGAGCCCCCAGCCCCTGTGAGTGCACGGGACTCCCCGCATAACTGTGTTCGTACTGTGGGAGATAGCAAACATTGTATCTTTGGGGACTTCTAAAACACACAAGAAAGTTGAAGCTGGCTTCCTGTAGCGATCATTGTACGTACACATAGTGTTAATAAGATACTGTACACATATACCGGATATTAAACACACACAAGTAAATAGCTATTATATACAGCGAAGCCATATTAAGGAATAGACAAAAAACATGAATGTAAAGTTGGTCTCTGTGAGACTCTGCTGACAGTGGAGACTTCTGATTAGAATAATCAGAGCACTAATTGCTATAAGAGATAATAATGTGGTTGCCTTTTATTTCATAGAAGTCTTGATAAAGCCCCCAAGGAGTCTGAGTGACATAAATAAATAGGATTTTGTAAAACTGTGCCATCATAATGAACCATCATCACACATTACATAAGTTCTCAATGTGTCCTCATTATCGGCACAATGATGAATGCAAAGCACATGTTCCACTGCTGTACTGTTTTAACAGAAATGATAATACTGCATTACGACACATGAAGGGTTTGCATAAAACATTTGTTATACTATTACATTTCAACAATGTATCATGTTGTTAGTTCACATACAGTACATCTTAAGGAAGTGCTTCAAAGGAAAGCGCAGATTACAGTTTACTCATAAAGATCAGTATCATCATGACAGTTGCTCAGCCAATGAATTCTATTGTATCATTTATTCTGTGGGTCTGCTCTATCGGAGTTTGAGAATTGTTACCCTTTTTTAAATGTTGATCTATCTCTTTTGAGTTCCCCAACTTCATGGACTGGAATACTGAAGCTTTATAAATAAGTGTGATGTACTTTTACTCTTCAGTATCACTGGTTGATCATGTTCTCTTCCCCTGGTCCAGCAGTGTGACCCGGCCCCTGTGGAGGTCGTGTCCAGCCCCTTACCTGACGCAGACTTCCTGACCCTTCTCCTGCCCGAGAACCTCGAAAACACCGCCCCTTTGCAGCCGTTGGACCTCAACGAGAACGAGGACCTGCCCACCGAATTAAGCGACTCATCCGACACGCATGATGAAGGTGAGTCATTTCACCCTGCCTCGTAAAAATAAATCAACAATTAACTTCAGACAGTTCATTCCCAGGGGTTTTTTCTCTATCAAAGTCGATTTCTCATATGTTTATCTGATTAGTTTTAACCGTAGTCTCACACAGAAATATTGTTTATGCAGGTGAGGTCCAGGCTTTCCACGAGGACCTGGGTGGCCGGCAGTTCATCAACGAAGTGTACAAGTTTGGTGTGGACAAGATGTATGACTTACTCTTCACTGAGTCTGACTTCATGAGGGACTTTCGGGAGCAGAGGAGGTTCTCAGGTAAAGTCAGGGGCATCTCCACCAGTGTCACGCTATTACATCAAGACAGAATCTGAAGTTACAAAAAGGTCAACAACCTAAACAAAAGGAAGGGCCTCAGTTCTTCATAACAGTTAGTAGTTGAAGACATGGATATATCACAGATTTGTACAGAACATTAACAGGATTGTATACATTAAGATTCAAGATGCATTTAATGTCTATCTAAAACACAGAGATGCACAATGCAATGCAAGTAGTGATCCCTTTACGAAATACGAAATCACAAAACCAAACTTTGTGTAATGAGTACTGAGGATTACTTCTGGGGTAGTCTGATTCTGAAATGAAGCTGCTCTCTAGTCTGATGGTTCGACTGCAGAAACTTCTACATTGTTTAGCAGAAGGAAGTGGGGTGAAAGGTTGTTGCTGGGGTTGGTTCTTTAAATATCTCTCTTGGGATTTGAGATAGGCACTAAAAAAAAACTATTATCACTGATGCCGTGCAGATTGGTTCCAACCCTGTCTACCAGGAGCCCTCGTGTCCTGGGCCGTGCACATCCTATGTTTGTAATGTTTCCAGTCAGAATGCTTTTTATTGCCACTCTGTGAAAGTAAAGACGAGAACTTGGCATGGGATTTTTTTCTTTAGTTTCCTTGTAAACTGCCGAGTAATGTTAAGGAAATCCACAATCTACAGAATGATCTCCATGTCGGGGTAGAGTTGTGGGTGTGCGGTACGGGGCTGAACATACAGCCCTTCAGTGCTCTGGTGAGAACAAGAGAAGAAGATTACCAATTCAGACTGACTGGGGTTTGTGAGGAAACCAATATCCAGTTGCAGAATTTAGTAGTACTAGTGCTGAGAATGCCAATGGGGGAGATTGTATTACGGTTGTTTTGCTAAAACTGAGCTGAAATAAACAGATTCGATGCCTCTGCATTTTAGCCTGTGATATTCTGGATATTTTCCAACAAATCTTAAGTGATAGCTCCTCAGTCTTTACTAATGCTACCCCTTTCCCTTATTGATGCCAGCTTTCAGTTCCAATCGTTCAATGCTGTATTTCTGCTGTGTTTCTTTGTTGGCTCTGAACAGGGCCGTCTCCGGTTCCCTTACTGTGATGTTGATGGTTGTGTTTCTATCATAGGCAATAGATTCAGCAAAAAGATAACATATTGAAACAAAGATGTTTTAAGAAATACCCCAGATTGCTGGTTTGATTTGATTTGATATAAAATAATTACCAATTTCAAAAAATGATCTGCATCAAAATAAGTACCGTAAAAGTGAAAGTGAAAAATGAAAGAATGCATTGTTAGGGGTGAACTTAAATCTCTTTAAACTACTATAAGCCCTCAGTTTTTCTAAATATGAAATGGCATATTGTGCTCAGTAGTGATGTGAACCGTGATTGAGAAATTGTGACCTTCTATATTTTTGAAGCTGATTTTAAACAGTTTTTCTTTGTAATTCTACACCTGACTGTTCATCAGCCAAAGTGTGTGAAGTGAAATGTGCATGTTTTTATCATACAAACAAAACAACATTAGATATGTAGCTGTGCTCAAAGACTTCTCAGGGTCCCTTGAAGTTTAATTTTTCAGATGTTTTCCTGCAGATGTGGTGTATCACACGTGGAGGACAGAGGAGGACGGTAACCAGTCAAAAGAGATCATGTACACCATCGCCCTGAACAATCCCCTGGCTCCAAAGACAGCCACAGTCACTGAGACACAGGTGAGGACTGAAGAGCAGCCTAAAGTCCCTGAAGGTCTCACTTGAATGGTTTATTCATTGTGAAAATGTGTGCTGTGTGAGTTCAGACTCTGTACAAGGCCAGCCAGGAGAACGAGTGCTACATCATCGATGCAGAGGTGATCGCCCACGATGTTCCCTACCACGACTACTTCTACACCCTCAACCGCTACATGCTCACCAGAGTAGCCAAGAACAGGTGTCGTCTTAGGTACTGAAAATATTTACTCTCATATATGTTCCACGACAAAGAGAAGTGTGCTTCCCTCAAGGGCCAAGTGCTGAGTTAATGCATTACAACAAAACGAAAGCACTCTCACTGTGATCCATTTCAGGTGAATATTTTAGAACACGCAGAAATGCTATAATAAATATATGTGTGTGTATCCTGCAGGGTGTCAACAGAGCTTCGGTACAGGAAGCACCCATGGGGGCTTGTCAAGGGCTTCATTGAGAGGAACTTCTGGAGTGGCCTGAATGAGTACTTCAGACACTTAGGTTAGCACAACACAAACAAGATTTTACAAATATCTCTGGTCTTTTTTAACCTTCGTCTTATCCCTTTGCATTGTGTTTGTGGTTAACACTGTTGCTTACTGTATATAGTAAGTATATTTTGGTCAATTTGGCTTTTTTCTTTAAGCTGATTTTAAGGAAATGTTTGTTATAAACCGATAGAACAGCTGTACAAGAGAGCTATCAAGGTGTTTGGCAGAAAGCCTTATTCATACCACCACTGTACCATCCTTGAAAAACAACATTTCTTAAGTTTTGACAATTTTAAGTCTTTTAAAAGTATGTGCTTTATTTATAAATGTTTACATGGACTGCCCCCCTACCCTTAGTGGAATTCATCCACAAAAAAGACACTGGACGCTGCACTAGGTCAGAAACCAGAGGAGACTGTGAGGTCCACTGTAGACGGACCACTTTTGGACAAAATGTCCTCTCCATTAAAGGCAGCTCACTCTGGAATAGCCTCCCAACTGAGATACGGGATTGTCCCACTCTCAATAACTTCAAAGGTCAACTCAAAGAATGGTTGAGAAACAACCAGACGTACAATCACCGCTAAATGCACTTTAATACAGGGGTATCTCCTCTTGCACTTTATGCATCTCTTGTATCTCCTCTTGCACTTTATGTAGCTCTTGTATCTTCTCTTGCACTTTTTATGTCGTTGCTGCTATATTGTATTACCATTTGGTAAATACCTGTGTATGCTGCTCTTGCTCTTTTGCACTTTTTGCATATCATGTATTTTGTTTTTGCTATGTTTGTAAAATGTAATTTTCTTAAATGTTTTATGTGAGGGACTGCGGATGGAAGTTAGCTCAAAGCTAAATCTGGCACTGTTACGCTTGACACATTTTTAATGTTCATTACTGTGCATTGTCCCTGCCAAATACACGATGAAATAAATAAATAGAAAGTAGATATTTAGCAAGCTAGTTTGATGTTTGAATGTGAGAGAGCTACAGAGTATGGGGGAGGGAGGAGGAAAATGTTTTTGCATGTCGATTTTTATGATTGTGTAAAGTTGGCAAAAGTCATAATGATTCATCTGATTGATTTTAAGTCATGTGACTCAAGTCAAATGGCAGCTTATTTTGCCAGAAGAAATTGTCAAATTGTTTACTAAATGAAGATGGAATCAAAAAACTGAACCAAATACCAACTCTCACTGAAACCTTAACCTCTCATTCTCTCTGGTGTATTTCTTCTAGAGTTGGCGCTGAGTAAGCTGGATGTGATGTTGATGGAGCCTCACAGACAGTCACCTAAAACCAAGGCTCTGAGGATGTGTACCAGCCGCCGGAGGAAACGGATACTAGTCCATCACCTCAGAACTCCGGGGAACATGGACAAGGCTTTGAGCCCCGTCAGCACTCCTGAGAATGAGGAGGACGAAGACATCCACCTCACCAAACACGTGGCAGGCCAGCCCTTCAGAGGCCACCAGCTGATCTGTGGTCAGTGAAGCACTGTAGAACTGACATGACAAGATAAGAAATGTGGCCTCCTTGTGCATTTCAGAGAAAAAAGTCAACACATAACAATCTTTAAAGATGTTTGAGATTCTGTCACAATTTATTTATTTCTGTTTTTTTTTGTATTCTCCGGTAGGTTCCACACAGACCAGACACATACCTGACTCTCCAGGTGGTTTTGCACTCTACAACTTCTCCAAACTCCTGCTTCTCATCGGCCTTGTGTGAGTTACAGCATTTATTGTCCCTGTTTGGTGACAGACAAATGTTTCATAACATATGACCGACAGAAAACTCCAACTGCAATCATCTCCAAAATAAATGTTTTCCATTTACTGATCAATAAATGCTTTTACGATTAAGACTGCAATCACTTTTCTGTCCCCTGTTTGCACTAAATGCCCTTCCAATTGCTTTGTGCAAAAAAGCATACAAAAGCAGAAAGTCATTTTTGCTTGATTAAATGCTTGAATGAGTGGTTGATTATCTGAATGTATGTCAATGAATTGTCTGTCATTTGGCAGAATGTCACTTCCACTAAGACAAAGCCAATCAGGGTTGATATTTGCATTCTATCACATCTCATGGTAATTGTAATAATCTACCAGGAATATTTGAGGATGTTCTCTGTCTTTCTTCTTTATTTTTGTTTTGTTTCAATCTTTTGTAATCCCCCTGTTCTCTCTGTTCTTGTCTTTAATTGCATCCCATAGGATCTCTATAAGGTATTTCTATTCCTGCCATGGCCCTGATTCCTTTCAGTAAATGGCATGTGATGTGGAAGATGAGGCTCTGTTTTACAGTCTGTGTTTTCTCTCCTTCTCTCTGTGTAGCCTGGTACTGCTGGTGGTTCTCAACGTCATGCTGTTCTACAAGCTGTGGATGCTGGAGTACACCACTCAGAGACTCGCTGCATCGCAGGCAGTGAGACCTGATGAAAGGTAAACATGGACATAGGGAAAGGAATCACTTTTTCTGGTTATGCATGTGTGTGCATTATTCTGTTGCTTCAGATCCTTGGAATGCAAAGGTACACACCAGCATCAAATCTCATGTATAAATCCCATTATGAAAAAAAATGTATTTCTTTGAGAGAGAAGCCCATTGCAAGTCACCCAGCAGTTTACACTATACCAGAATGACTGGTTCAAGGAAATCCTGAGCTAGCCCTAACTTTAAGCTTTATCAAAGAGGAGAGTCTTCAGCCGGCTCATACAGTAAATGCTGTACACACACTTGGAGCTGGTTCCACGGAACAGGAGCTTGATAGCTGAATGCTCTGGCCATTGTACTTTTGGAGACTCTATGAACAACAAGGAACAATGCATTCTGTGATCACAGTGCTCTAGCAATAGGGTATTATTAGCTCTTTGAGATAAGATGGTGCCAGACCCTTAACATAAGGGCCTTGTTTGTGAAGAGAAGGATTTTAAATACCAGTAAGAGCGCAGCTAATAAGTGATAACATGCCGAATCTCCAAATGTTTTGCTTCAGCCTCATTTCGATTTTAATTGAGAAGAGATATCACATGATTTTACGATCTGAGCCTGAAAAACAGGTTTTCAAAATCCTCAATCTGGCCCTTTCTGGCTCCTCCTCAGACGGTCATTTCTTCTTTCTTTTGTTAAAGTAAAGTCCAGATTTCTTTGTGTCTCATTTTCTACCTGTGTCTCACCAGCGGAGCTCCGGACACCCAGCTGGAATGGATGCAGCTCACGGACTCCCAGCAGCGCGACGATGAAGAGGATCTCCAGAAGTGGAAGGAGATAATCAGATCCTCAGTGGTGCAGCTCGATAAGGTGAGAGAGCAGGTCAAACTAAAATACCGCACCATAAAAAAAAGAAAACGTCCCCAGGATAATACAACAACAAAACCCTTATCTATTGCTAGGTTGTTCAGAGATTTTGAAGTGGGGTTTTATGAGGTACGTACATTCCCTGCAGTCAGCATGTCCACAGTTTGGAAACACAGAGATTGAGCTGTAGAATATACTGAAGTGTACACATTTGAACCGCCTTACAAATGTCCCACCCAAAATAAATCTATACAAGTCTAATTGTATGATTTATTTAAAATATTTTCACAGCCAGTGTTCATCCATTTATGCACTCACCAAAGCTACCAGACTCCTTTGAGAACAATAACAATGTTACCTTGCAGAACACGTCAGTTTCTCACCCTCTAAAAACCAAAACCACACAAGGACACAAACAACAGACCAGCAGAATGACTATTGTGTAAATAGTTGGCCTTTATTTTGGGATGTAAAATATTTTTGCTCATGCCTCCATACACAGCATTGCAATGTTTTGCCCCCCTGCCCATACCCCTGTCTGTATTCCCTGACTACGAGTGTGCCCAAAATAGTACAAAACATATACAACCACAATTCTAAAATTCAAAACTATGCCTAGAATGTTTTTTGTAGAAAAGTTATGTTTTGGTTTGAGTACAAATAACTTCACTTAAGATATCCTCTAAATGCTAAACATTATAAATAAAATAAGTGTACAGCAGTGTAGTATTTTGATGAACAGAGGCTGAGTCGCTCACCAGGCAGCTGTTAATTTATGGAGTGGAAGACTGAAGCAGAGCTCTGTTTCCATCAGCCATAAACAGAAGATCAGAAGGAAGTGATCTCTCCTTCTCTCCCTCCATCAAAGCTCTTTACTCCAGAAACAATGTTTAGAGACAGAGACATTTTACTGGAGACTACTGTAGCTCCAGACCTTTATTTACAACATATGAGGTTAAGCTGCTTCAGTTATCTGTCTCAGGCGCGTCCTACAGAACAGATACACTGCTGGTACAATTAAACCAGCAACAGATGTAGTTTTTTGCAGGATGTGACATACCTATTATATCAAAATGTTTAGTTGCTGTTGTCACTTCCTATATTTCCAAATGTGTCCATTCTCGTGTGGATTGTACACTGAAATAACGGAAACGTGGACCTTAATTAAACATCCTCTTTTTTATTTAAATGTATTAGTATGTAATGTCTCAGTTCTTCAATTTTTTTATATTCAGATTTTCTGACTCATTTTCTCCTGCCTTTTCATCCAGATAAAAGACTCCCTTCTTCATCTCCATAAAAGCATTGGCCTCAAGGACCACCCGCCACACCCTGAGTCTGAAAAAAGGAGAACCCAGAATAACTGATCGATAACGTCAAGGCATGCGGACATGATGTGCAATATTCATCCTACCTTTCTGAGCCCATGGAGGGAAGGTGGCCTTCAAAAGGCCCTGCTGGGTGTTCAGTCCGAGCTGCACCCCCCACTCAAGTGACCTCCTCAGACCTGCGGGAGATGAGATGGGATTACACACTGCTCTGTCTCCTGAAGAGAGACAACATCTTTGGCAGGATTTGTCTGCAGCTTTCCTTCCATCTCGATCATCCACGTTCCTTCTCTCCACACAATGCTGCATTAAAACGTTTTGTTTTTTGTTCACATCCAGACAAAGATCAGACTGACCCAAAGCATGCAACTTCTTCTCACTTCCGGTGCTTTGCCAATTGAGAATCCATATTGGAATTATATATGCATTCGCTTTCAGAGGTGCAAAAACACATAGACATTTTCCTACCCTTCAAGGATCTCAAACAGCTGCTGTGTCTCTTTGTTTTATACCTTGAGAAACATGATGAGAGAATTTAACTAATCCACAGCCTGCAGTATCAAAGCTACACTGGAAACCTGATCCTTGAATTAAATGTATTATATCAACAGATTTCACATAACTGTATTAGGTTAGTTGAAAGCACTAATATTAAGTTTAAATAACAAATATTAGGTTCAACTTAATATTAATATCTTTCATCTAACCTAATAAAGTTATGTGTGATCTGTTGACATACATTTAATTCAACGTTTCAGTTTCCTCAGTGTACACGGAATCAAAATGTAACCTCATACATTTGTGTGTGTTTGTGTGTGTGTGTGTGTGTGTGTGTGTGTGTGTGTGTGTGTGTGTGTGTGTGTGTGTGTGTGCGTGTGTGCGTGCGTGCGTGCGTGCGTGCGTGCGTGCGTGCGTGCGTGCGTGCGTGTGTGTCAGATTATTTGTAGTCAGGGATATTTTTACTGGGCATGCTGGGCAGATCAGGGCTGGTTCCCTGAGAGCTCATGCCATACTTTGTGATTTTATTTTATTTTGTATGTTTATGTGACTTTTATGGCATGCAGTATTCCGAGCTGTCGCTGGAGCATCCCTCTGCTAGCTGAGTGACGTGGTAATGCAGAGGGTTGCAAGCAGAGAGAATTCATGGAAAGAAAGCAGGGACTCTGAGGTCAGCGTGGCACAGCTCCTACTTTCCTAATGCGTTGCCAAGGAAACAAAGAAATGTCTTGTTCACAGCCAACCATTAATGTCATTCCAGTGTTTCAATGATTTACTCCGACACATCTCACTGCTTCATCACTGCCAAGGCTCACACGTCAACATGTTATCCTATTAAGGATAGTCACCGTTGTATAAGCCATGTCTGGGTGTTGCATCAATTCATATGGGATTGTAAGGCAAGGCAAGTTTATTTATATAGCACCTTTCAACACAAGGCAATTCAAAGTGTCATGTATTTGCACTGTGGGTCTCAGTCATGAAGCAGACTGAATGTGAGATGCAGTGAAATGAAATGTGTTCCATCCTTCTGCACTGTTCTTTATTTGCTTCAGTTGTCATTTATGCTTGGTGTTTTGATTGACAAACATTTCTCAGTGGCAGAGATGATCTATAACAGAAATGATCTCAATGAATCCAGCAACAGGCCCAAATGTAGTTGTTTAGTTTGAACCACTACGTTTTTTTTATATCAAGGATACTTGGATATAAGCTATATTCTCTCTCCTTGACTTTGGTTTTGGCTTTAATTGTTGACCTCCCAGTGGTCTCTGCCTCTGAGGAATGTTAGTCTAACTCAACAGGACGCTGTTTATCCTGTCAGTGTTCATATTATTTTGAGAAAATGTGTTCATGTCCCAGTTGGAAGACTCATTTCAGAAATGTAATTAGTCACTGCAGCTATAACAATTTGTCTGATGATATATTCATGAATTTATTGATTAATCACACCCTTGACCGCGCTGTCTGGGAACAGTGTGTGATGTCTTTCAAGGCTTCCATGCCTTTATTTTTATAATACTGGTCCAACCTGTGAAAGTGTTTTATGACTCAAGGATGAACACCAAACTCTTCAAATGTATGACAAATATAATGGAAAGCAACATTTACGTTTGGTTTAAAATATCAAATTTGAAGGTTGATATACAAGGAAAGCTCGTTCAGATGCAGTTTGCTTCGTGCATTATTGAGTGATCGATGGAGAGAAAATAGCGAACGTATTATTTAAATGTATTTTTATATCATTGGGGTTTGGTGAAATTAAAAAAGGGAAATAGGTGCACCTCAAAACTTCTTTAATATTCTACCATTCTATGCACTAACACAATAATCTTTGCAGCAGCCTTGACATTAATAACTATAGGGAAGTTTTTGCTGGATAAAGATTCTTCAAGCCCTTCCACAAAATATGCTGTAGTACAAATATATCTGTGCATCTACAGTATGTGGGTTTGTTTCTACAAGATAAAACAAAACATAAATCAGGACCATCAGCTGCATAAAAGACGATCGTTGTTAACAGATCGAACAGGTAAACTACAAATAGATTACAGTTACGGTGTGAATTCGTTTTGGGCAAATATTCAGATACAAGTGCAAACTTTTATTTTCATTTTTGAATCTTATGAACCACACATAAATGATTAATTCCCTATTTTCTCTCCATATCGTTTGACACTGCAAATGTAAGACTGTTAAATTAGGAGGTGCAATTTGATAACCTTATTTACTCCAAAGCCATGTTTAAAACAGTTCAAATGCATATGTTGAGATGATGTCATTTCACTTGAAATCATGACTTGTTAATGGAATATCTTGTAAAATATCACGAAGTCACGTGGCTCCTCTACTGTATACAATGCATGGCTATTCTATTAATGCTAGCGATTAAGATCATGTTGAACTCCATGCATCGACACTAGAGGTTTCAGTTTAGCACATGTAAACACTGGAGATGAGCCTGAAGAGTAGACACCCTGAGGTTTAATCACCAAGCATCAGTCACAGTGAGGCCCATATGTTATATGCGACAAGTCTGTTTGTGCAATCAACAACATCAATGAAAATGAACCAGCTGACATCAAAATGGAACTTATAAACGAAGATGGTTTGATTGGGTATATTTCTTAAAGAAGCAGTGCAGCATTAGGGGGATCTCTTGGCAGCCATATATTAAAGTATTCATGATCATGTTTTTTTAAGAGTTTAATCATGTGTTTTCTATGCTCTGTAATGTTTCTGCTTGCTGTATGGGGATCTAGTTGGTTGCACTCTGCAAACTGACCACTAGATGTCACTAAAACCTACACACTGAACCTTTAGAGTCGAGTTTCCATGACATCACAGAATGCACCCTCAACTTTCAGCACTCCACACACACACACACACACACACACACACACACACACACACACACACACACACACACACACACACACACACACACACACACACACACACACACACACACACAGGCACGCACAGACACGCACAGCTGCAGTATCTCTTCATCCTGCCTTCAGTCATCTCACTTGGTTGTAAAGCGTTGTGTTCTCCTGTGTGTGCTTACAATATCTGACTTGTCGTCTGAAACCTATTTTGATCTGCATATATGAACAAAAAGTATTTATACAGATATAATAATGTAATGCATATTGTTGTGTAGAGTTATAGTACATATTATAAGGACTCAAACTACGCTGGCAGTGGTTTGAGGATAACAAAAAAGTTATTTTAAGGGAAAAAAAGTGATTCAAGACAGAGGAATGAATAAAAGTGCAAAACAATTCATGGATCAAGTGTGATTTTTTTCATTTGGTGATGTCAGATTTAACTTTCAGTACTAGAGAACTTACCTTTGACAAGGTTCTGAAATTGAACATGTTGAATTGATTATTAATAGTGTACAGATGTCCCATTAAATATAACATATTTGAGCTGTTCACACTCATAACCTATAGGTGGCATGCTTAGCTCTAAATATTCTTCTGTACAGAATGTCTTTCCAAAGCTTAGGAAAAGATGACGATGCTGGTCACTGTTGTAAAGGAATCATCTGCCACAGGAAAAGGGGTTATGTATATTTATTGAAAGTACAAAGTGTATAAACATAATTTCTACACTATATTCTGTAAACGCAGTTATCCATCAGTGCTGCACGAGAGAGGCACTCACTAATATTGACAACATCTTATCCCAAACTAGATATTTGATACTTAAATATGTAGTGACAATTGCTATAATCTCAGTAATAACTCCGACAAACACACCACTGTGTGTGCCCATACATTATCAAATGATTGGGAGGAGGTTATGTTGTTATTTCCTTTTATATTTCAGATTTGTATTTCATTGTGCTTTCCATTTGCAATCGGAGCATGGAGTGCCCTCAGCAGATTGTGTGTGTGTGTGTGTGTGTGTGTGTGTGTGTGTGTGTGTGTGTGTGTGTGTGTGTGTGTGTGTGTGTGTGTGTGTGTGTGTGTGTGTGTGTGTTGTGTGTGTGTGTGTGTGTGTGTGTGTGTGTGTGTGTGTGTGTGTGTGTGTGTGTGTGTGTGTGTGTCATGCCTTCAGACTCCACCAACAGCTGTCCGAGTGAGCCTGCACAACAGAGACAGAGGTGAAGTCAGTTTGACAGTGGGATGTATGTGACCAACTGTGTTACTGTTTAAATGGCACAGAACCAGTGTTTTATTTTTTTTAATACTTTATGCTCAAATCCTAATAAGTTTAATTGGTATTATCTATCCCACTTTTTTTTATCAAAAAGGGGTAATTCATTGTTTTAAGATAAATATTTTATCGGCAAAAAATGGGTGTTTAGAAATATTGCATTCATGGATGGACCACAACTCTTCATAATGATTGTTACTGCTTGCCCAGTTTTATACAAATATTTTAATTAAAAATGTCTATACATTTTGTATATCTTTTCAATAACTTGTGAGCCAATTTTTGTGTACTTTTAATAATATGTTATGAGAGGGGCACATTTCATGTGTGACAAGAGAGACAAAGACAGTGTTCAACATTTCAAAAATGTTTAGTATTGCATAAAGTCATTTCGCACAAAAAGATAATAAAATACCATTATGGTTTTTTAATAACAGAGTTTGTGTCAATTATTTAGTCACAATTTTAGTTTAGTTACTTACTTTGCCATCAACCTTAATGCAGTTTGGGGTAATAAATACATAATTTATGCAGCCAAACATTGTTTTATTTCTTAAAGGTGGGGTGGGTAAGTTTGAGAAACCGGCTCGAGATACACTTTTTTTTATATTCCATGGAATGTTCTTAACATCCCGATAGCAATGAATATCTTAAGTGCTTTGACAAAAAATCCACAAAAAAATTTCATCTGTGGAAGCCGTAGTACTGTAAAAAGCACGACCAATCCTTTCAGCCGGCCCGGCTAAAGTAACTGGATGGCCTACCTGCCTGTCAGCCTTCCATCTGTGCAAAAATTTATCTCGTGCCCTCATTGGTCATGTGCGCGTTCGTGTGTGTTGGAGGAAGGGCTCTGAAAGGAAGTGGCAGATTTTTTCCGGCTGTGTATTTTCAAATTCTAGCGCACTCTGGCTGGTTTCTCCAAAATTACCTACCTCACCTTTAATATTTGTTGTTGGTATTTGTTTTGGTAACACAATTTGTTTCAGTAACTTATTTTCAATTGATTTAATTACACTACTGAAAAAAGGGGGGCCACAGGGGGGGTCCAAGCACAGTGCCCCCCCCCCCCCCCTAGAAGCGCCCATGTAACTGAGGGGGAACTGTCGCTGCTGGGTGCAGCGTAACTGTCTGTCGGATATCCAACTTCAAACTAACTTCACTGTGCTTCAGCGTAGCTCAGATTTGAGGAGGAGAACGGGTCCGAGTCTCCAGCGGTGAGTCCAGCCGCTGAACGCCCAGCGCTGCAGCTCAACTGCGGGATCCGGAGAGCTAGAAGAGTGAAGGACTCCAGAGGGTCTATTCAGCCTCCCTTTGTTGGGAAAAAGTGAGAGTAAAACTGGAGGGGAGGATGTCTTCACAGAAGCTACCGGGCTCTTTTGGAGTCCTGTTCCCAGGATACTCTCTGCCCATGAAAGCAGAGCGCAGTCGGAATAAGGAGAGGCTGGAGGCCAGTCTGGCCGGTTTGTGTGAGCTGGAGCTGCTCAAACAAAGGCAGGAATGCCGGGTGCTCAGCGCTCTCTGCCTCGGGGACTCTCCGGTTCCCGGGCGTCCGCCTTGGGGAGCCCTGCGGTCGGCACGCTGCGCCCTGGACGCACCGAGCGGCAGCGCGTCGGAGGACCTCAGCCTCCAAACTGTGAGTAACTGTGAAATGATGCTGTTTTAGATTGCATGGGCTGTAAAGGAGATCCTGCTTTCTGCTGGAGTAAAAGGCAGTTCGGTGTGCATCCTTATAGATGCAAAGTTGACTAAATTGTAGGTTTGTTTTGTCGTGCGCAATGGCAGCAGTTTCGAAAACTTTGCACATGAAGGGCCCCGAAACAGGATCCTGAAATGATTAGAGACATTCAGTCTGATAAGGTTCGGTCTTATCAGCAGACAGCAGGGTTTGTTGTCATGTGTGACCTGGCCCGTGTGTCTGCTGCAGTCACAGATCCGGGTATTGGGGAGGGCTGGCATATGGGTTATTTTCTATAATTACTTTATATGCTGACTTTTTAAGATTACATTTGTCATGGCTTTGTTATATGTTTCTGATCTGAGTCTCTTCTTGGAACACTGCAGGTCCCTGGACCTTCTTATGGTACATTAACGATTGAATTAGATTAACAAGCACTGAGAGTATTGGGAACATTAGAAGAAAAGAAAATCCTCCTGGCTATCATTGACCTCAGTGTGCAAATATGAAGCCATGTCAGGAGGGCCCCTGAAGTCACATTACCATGTAAGGGAAAACCTGGGGATAGGCTCATTACCTTATCCATTCCATGATGAAGACAATGGATTATCCAGACATTTATATCCCCTGAGTTTGGATAAATAATGCCGTAACAGTTGAGGTCATACTTTCTACAGACTGCCTCACTCCTTCGGATTTGTTCTAGTTCTATCCAACTTCTTGGAACTCTTTGAAATGGATTCAAAAACCAACATCAGCGTTTTTAGATGAACTGTTACTTACTATTGGCTAGAAAAAAAGAAAGGTTTTCTATGGCAGTTACTTTAGCCAAAGAGTCTATGTTGCATCTGCTTAATGTTTTTACCAGATGATGCTTCGGAATATAAACGACATGCCTCAGGATACAACAGTTTTTGCCAGATTTTTTGCATTTGCCAAATGTAATGTACATTGTTGCAAAAATTACAAACTATCAGAATAATAGACACTAAAGCAGATACAAACTGTAACGCTGTAGAAAACACTGTCTTATTATATTGTTTTATTATATTATACTTGCATACAGGAAACCTTTGTGAGAATGTCACAGCGTTAGCATTTTTTACATTTTAAAGAACTGTGATATTTCCTCTTGGGATCTGTACCTGAATTTCTGTGGAATGTTCAGCAGTTTCTGAAATTAACTAACTTGTGTAAAAGACCTGTTGATGCTGTTATAATAATAATAATAAATGGGATTTGTATAGCGCTTTTCCGAATGCTCTTAGACACTTTACATAAAATCATGTAAGATATCTCCAGTTTCCTCTGAGGCCAGCGAGCCTGCATCAGCTCTCTGCAGCAGTGAGACAAATGTGTTCTTGAACAGGGATGCAGCCGATAAGAGGATGAACTGAACGGGCTACATGAAACAGGATGGATTTTGTCTGGCTCTTGACAAATAAATATTTTAAGTATCATAAGTGCACCATCGTGTGTTTTACAGGGATTTGGACATGAACCAGCTCTCCGATTGCTCAGTTACAGCAAACAGTTCTCAACAAAAAAATAAAATAGAAACAACACTGTAGAGGGGGAAAAGGAGCCAGATGCTGTGTTACCACCAGAACCATTTTAGACTTTATCCATGTAGAGAATTTGGAGGAAAAATCCCCAACCATTATTAGCAAATCTATAGTCCTGTAAGTAATAGAAGACATTTTAACACTGAGATTAAAGTGCAGTGGTTTGGTCAAGAAAAAGAGGGCTTGTGAGTAATTGACCTTCTCACATCTATCTTTTCCGGACTTTTACTCAGACCATTGTTTAATTCCTAAACTGTGACACAGGATATCTGATTCAGTATTATTAAGACCGTCTGCACATCTGCTGGGTTTCCAACTGTTAGCTGAAGGAAACTAGAAATGGAAGGCATTCCTTCTGTGAGGTCTTTAGGATCCCACCAGTGTTTGGACTATACATTAACTTGAATCTGATAAGGGTTCCAGTTGCAACATTTTTCACGGCTATAACTTCTTTAAAAGATAAACAAATCCGAAAGGCATAAGCAGAAAACAGCTCAAGCACAGGATTGACCACGAAACAACAATCAACTGAATTATTTGTTTAGATACACAAGTATTTCTTCCCAAAATACCGACGTTTTCTCAGGACCCTTTAGGTTCAAGCAACACATGGTCAGTTTACAAAAATATCGAGATTTGGGAAAGTCGGTTTTAGTGTTAGGGTTACTTTACTTAAGTTCATAATTAAAATCAGTTCAACATTGAGTCTTGGGTTCACATGGGACACAGACTGGGGTCTCCTGGGTGAAAGTCATGTGTTTGTTGACCCATCAATCCCTTTGCTGATGGAGTGAATAGCGGGCCAGAGCAGTTTCTCTGCTCAGCTGATATTGCTGCTGGTAGATTTCTATTGGAGTGAGGTTTGTCTCAAAGAGATGCTAACGGTTCATGACTCATGTCGGTATTTGTTGACAATGACACATTACATTTCAGATCATTTGAGTACTTTTTGGTTGCAGACTTTTTACTGTTACAGCCGTTGATCTCATCTTGCATTATATGTAATGCTCATCAGGTTAGGGTTACTTACATCACAATTTTCCAGAGAGAGTTGAATATGAAGAAAACATTCAGTCAGTCCTTAAATAGAGCCAGACAAGCGTGATATAATAAACATGCACAACTTTCAAAGTGAAGTTGAAAGAAAAGTTCAACATTTTTGTCACAACCCTTATTTATAATCTAACAAACAGAGGTTTAATCCAGTGGTGTTCATCACATTTCAAATGTTTTATTGAAGCTCTATTGACACCAGTTACAAATGTCTATAAAGATATTTGAGATTAGAACAGTTCCAGGCTACAGTGAACATTTTCGGCTATTATTCAGTTGTTGCCACTTTAAATTCATTAATCTTTTATCTGAAAACCACACAAAATCTTTGGTGTTTACACATACCGCATCAATTTTAATCAGGCTAATAGCCTCACAAATGTTAAATGTCAAGCTAAAATGTTTGTTTTTTAAGGAATAGTTAGAAATGTATGGATTTCTTCTTTTTTTTTTTTCTGACTTTTATGTATGTACATGTATGTATGTGCATGTGTACATGTGTGTGGGTATGTACACACATGTATGTGTATATGTGGGTATACATATGTGAGTATATGGGTACATGTATTACTGTTATTATTCTTTATTTCCTTATCTATTAATTTTCTTTTAATATTATCTTCTTCATTACTTTACTTTTACATATACATGTATCTATTTATTTAGTTATTTAATTGACTAGCTAGGACCGGGAGGGGGAGAAAAAAAAAATATATATATTGACTGTATAAATCTAAACTCATTGTGCCTGACTCAATAAAAAATACAATAAAAAAGAAGAAAAAAATGTTTTGTTTAGCATAAAGACTGCAAGCATGGGAAACCTGTGAATCCCACTGATAAACATGATGTACCTAATCTGTGTAATCTGATCACAATCTGTTCACAACAGAAATGTGAAAGCGTCATGGTATTTGCTGGAACTACTTTCTTGGGAGCAGTGGCTGAAGCCTTGTTGTCACGGTGAGGTTGCCAGGGTAGCAGCAGAGTCTGCAGGAAGTCACTGCACTCTGATGAAATCATTCAGACTGTTGAAAAAAACTTGAAGCTGCCAAAACCTATTTACTAAGTAATAAATGTTCAAAGAAGCTAGCCACAGTCAGAGAGTCTGGGAAGAGATCTGGAAAGAGATCTGGTCATCGGGCTGCGATACTCCCTCTGAGACCCTCGGTGGTTTCCAACACACTCAAGTTCTCAGCCATGACTGAAGATCTTTAATCATTTCTCAGGCCGGTTCTGCTTCAGACCTGTATTCACCATTACACTCAGTGTTTCTCAGTTCCTACTTAAAGTTATTCTCCCTCTGTGATTGTTCCCATCAATCAGAGGGTCTGATTGACTGATGGGTTTCCAGTAGAGAATCTCTTCACTCCCTCTTGTTAATTGTTGGATTCTTATACTGCAAAAGCTGAAACGTTGACTTTAATTAAATGTATTCCAACAGAATTCACTACTAGCAATAATATTAAGTTTAAATAGGGACAACTCAATATTATCTCTTTCAAGAAGGTCTTTGTTGACATACATTGAATTAAAGTAAACTTTTCAGTTTTTACTGAGAATGGTAGCTAAATAACAAATAATTAGCATCCCATAATATTTTTTTATTTTTAAACTTAACTCCAACTAAGTTCTATAAATGTCACATACATTTCCCTTGCCATAATTCAATCGACCACAATTAGACTCCACCAGTGTTGTTCTGAGGGTATAAAGTATCCTTCATCATAGGATTATGCTCAAGTGTAAATAATTATTTTGGAGCACATTTTTGGTTTGGTATGTGTGTCAATGTTTATATACACTCAATGAGCTGCACTGACACACTGCTCACTTGGTCCCCTTGTTGATATTGCTGCATATGGCATGTGCTTCAACCGCCAGTCTGAGGGTTTCATATGACATAACTCACTGCAGACCAGTGGAACGTGGAACTTCTACAGGGTTATTATATACGGTAACTTTGATATGCTTTATTCAGTAGCAGTTCATGTGTGTGTGTGTGTGTGTGTGTGTGTGTGTGTGTGTGTGTGTGTGTGTGTGTGTGTGTGTGTGTGTGTGTGTGTGTGTGTGTATTCATTAGTGTGTGGAGGAGATATATAAAGAGGTGAAGGGGCAGAGAGTGATGCAGGATAAACAGAGTCGTGAGAAAGAATGTGTGTCTGTGTGTGTGTATGAGAGAGAGGCTGTGTATGTATTCGTCAGCAAGAGCTGCTGACAGCCATGTGACAGCTGA
This sequence comes from Notothenia rossii, assembly GCF_949606895.1. Taxonomy (NCBI): domain Eukaryota; kingdom Metazoa; phylum Chordata; class Actinopteri; order Perciformes; family Nototheniidae; genus Notothenia; species Notothenia rossii. The sequence goes on from NC_136907.1 coordinate 30,682,196, forward strand.
CAGCAGCTGTGGAGGCAGCATAACCTTCAGTATGTGTGTGTGTGTGTGTGTGTGTGTGTGTGTGTGTGTGTGTGTGTGTGTGTGTGTGTGTGTGTGTGTGTGTGTGTGTGTGTGTGTGTGTGTGTGCATGCGTGCGTGCGTGCATGCGCGCGTGCGTGCGCGTGCGTGCGTGTGTGTGCGCGTGTGCGTGTGCGTGTGCGTGTGTGTGTGTGTGTGTGTGTGTGTGTGTGTGTGTGTGTGTGTGTGCACGCTCTGCATAATCAAATAAAGACATTGATAACCAGAACGGCACTCAGGGAGCACAGAACTCCACCAAGGCCAATGGGGCATTCAAATGCCCCTTGGGTGGTCCCATTACCTGAGAGTTGGGAAGTCGTTCTCTCGACTTCGTGTTTATTAGCTTTAAGTTCTAACATGGTAACAACCTGGATGCTAAAAAGAATAAAGTTGTACGTTGCTCGGAGCATTTCTGATGAGATCGCCCAAGCTTATATCTGTTTCAAAATTGTTTTTGGAGTGAACGTTTCGTAGTCTCAAACACATTTTCCCATTATTGTAACAAAGTATATTTACTGAGGTACTGTACTAAACTACAATTTTGAGGAACTCATTCTATGGTACTTTATGCTCCTCCCCCACTACATTTTGGAAGCCAACATGTTTTACTCCATTGCATGTATATAGTTACTTTACAGGTTCAGGTTATTTGCAAAAATGTAAATCAATAATTAAATAAACATTAAAACCAGTGTAGGTTAAGATATCCAGCAGCAGTATAATAAGAATTAGCTCCATATTTTCAGCTGTGATAAACATATCCATGCATCAATAATCATAATTTAACATCTGTTTTTACACATAACGAGTACTTTTAGTATATTTTGAAACTGAAACTTTTTTACTTTTACAATTATGTATTGCTATTTTACATTAGTAGAGGATCTGAATACATTTTCCACCAGTGACCTCAGCCCAAAAGCCTTATATGGCGATGTTAATGAAAGAAATACATTCCTCAAGCCAAGCCAAAAATATAACCTCCTTTGCAGTAAGTAAGGTTGATGATCAGGACGTTTAAACTAATGTTCTTGCAGTTAGGTGAGGTGACATCTTAAAGGACTTAAAATGAATGATGTGCTGTTTGATAGGGAAATCTTATCTTATTGTCAGTGTGGAGTTGCTTCTTTGATTAGCAGAGCTGCTGACAAAACATCAAGAGAGTGAGCAGTAACACTCTCCCCTTCAACAACAGCCGCAGATTAATTCCCCTTGAGCAAGGCATCAATCCACCAAATGCTCCTGCAGCCATCAGTTAAAGTCTTTCCTGGGAGTGCATGAGGTACATTTGGTACGGTGTGTATTTGTTGACAGAGTGTGTGTTTGTACTGTCATCTATCATACAGTAAGTCTCAGTGGAGAGCTTTGCAGCTGTGACCAACGTGTCACTGAAGCCAACACAAACATTCTCAACTCTAATGGATTTGTTTTGCTTACGTTTCGCACCTTGCTGAATTGGGCAAACACAGTAGCATGTCTGTAGCTGTTTGGGCTGCAATGGGGTAGAGGGGTGGGCCTGGGGGGTCTTCACTGAGCTGGCAGGTCACTTGTGAGGTCTCCAAAACAAAAACTACCACTTGGTTGCTTAAAGTCACAGCTGTGCAGCTTCAGGGGTGTCAAGGGAAAACAATGCATGACTAGGAGCTGGGACACAATAGCCCAGAGCCCATCCTAGGTCTCCTCATTGCACCAACATCTTTCTTTAATAACATAGAAATGTTGCAAGCTTTTGTTACTAATCTTTCTCATGTTGTTGTTCGAGGTGAAGATGGTGAATGCAAAACAAAGATAGAAATCCTGCAGGCCCAAAATACAATCAAACTGTTGGGGATAAAAACACAATAAAGCCGAAAGCTTATTTCCAATCCGTGATGCAGGACAGATTGAATTGCCTCAAAAACCTTGCTATGGTTGGCGGGCGGTGCTGAGAGGAATGTAAAGAGAATTTAGGAAACATCGAAACCAGAAAATACAAACGGATGTACAGACTGCTTAGCCAATGGGTGAGCGCATGCCATTTCCACAGGTCAAGCAGAACTCTCAATGATATTGCTCTGTCACATTCCTTATGTAGTACAGTTAACTCGTAAACAATGTTGGAAAGTGTTTGTATACATTTTTTTTAAAATAAGCATAGCACATGTCAAGTATAAACCACCTGATCCACGTAAAATAAGCAACAACACTCAGGACAAATGGGACTATTTGAATTGATTCCAGTAGACACAAGATAACACATGTAATCTAATTTGTTCTTGGAATGGAAAACATATATATCAGTCACACTCACATTACAATTCATTTCTTATGTGATTAAAGAAAAAGAGTCACAGGATCAATACATCCGAAAGTAAGCCCCAGTATGTGTTCACTGTCTGGCTTTAATCAAGAGAAAGGAAATGACGGCGACCTCTGCAGGATACTGAGGGCGATTTCCTGCAATAATCAATATTTGTTTCCAAGAAGGATCAACTAATTTGAGTAGATTGAGTTCTTAAGCATCTCCTTCTGACTCTAATAACCTCAGAGCAGTTGAAAAGCAGTCAGTGAATGGATCCTTGGCAGCGTTGGTCCTGATCCTGGATTAGCTGTATCCTCCTCAAGTCCTCTGACTGTGCTACAGTAGTTCCAGCTGAAATATATATTTATATGTATAGGGCAACACCAGCTGCCAAATGCCCCTTAACCTCCCCGTGAAACCTGAGCTGGACCATGGATGTTTCATTTTCATGCTTGTTTGCCATCTGAAGATACTATCCAGGAAACCGAGAACCGTTTTTGGCCCAGTGTTAGGGTCCCTTCACATCTGGTTTAAAACAGAGCTGTATTAGTGGCAAACATTCCAAGTTGACTTTGAAAATAAGCTTTCAGCCATTCCCAGTGCGTGATTTAATAAAATTAATGGCACTTATATTTCCTTTCAAGTTACATTTTGCATATATTATATATAATACCTGTGTCTTTCTTTAAGATAAGAAAGCTGAACTGGGAGTTGTAAAAAACTGATGGTGCAAGGTCTTTAAAGAAGTTACAAGATCCAGTCCTCAGAACTTAGTTACATTTAATTAATTGACTGATAAGAAAGTGAAGGAAAGTAGATCTTAGTGCCGACACTTGTTACTTTTTAGTGTACTTCAACAACATAGCCCAAACTGATTTCACTATGTAACTTTGGACTAAATGCTACCCAACCGTTACTTACTAACAAGAGCAAACTAAATATTGGAGACCACAGCTACAAATTCAGGACTTCACAAATGGCATCATGGTGCTGCTTAATGTCAAATTGAGTACATACATTGTAAAGTGTGGCGAAATGCCTTGTACTTAGAATACACCGATGTTGCACTCATAACGTAAAACAATCTGAGTTCGGAACGGACACTTCACACACTCTGTCGCCAACGTTGCATTGGAAGTCACGTGACCAGCAGTGATTGCAGCTGCTCCTGTCAGCATAGCACTATAAAAGTTATACATGTTGAGGTTTTCCACTATTTCAGAAACATTATACTGGTGTTGAAAAGAAGCCACCGTTAGTTTCATAGGGTTGATTGAGCAGTCAGTAATGATTTGGTACCAACTGTTAGCTAAATAGCAAGTTAGCTAGTGTGTACAGAAGCATCACAATTGAGACACATCATTGGTGCTTTGACTAAGTTAGTTAGCTGCAAAATAAAACAAGCACTCAACACATAGAGAACCTTTCTTATGATGCAAGCCTCCAGTCACAGGCACAGAGTAACACAGTTACACGATTAAAGCTAAGGTTATGGAAACTGTTGAAGTCATCACACTTCTGTTTCTAATTGGAGAACAAAATAAGTTTCTCAAGCCTTATATATAACTTTCAGAGTGTGATTAACATCACATGTAGCTTAGCTTGAGATACGAGATAAGATCAGCAGACTTCCTCCAGCTTGCTATTTCTGACATACATAGGCTACTGCACATCCTCCAAACCATCACACTTTGTATGATGTGGTTGGTTCTTAAAAGTATAGTAGTACCTTTATTTAGAACTTCGCAATATTCAAAAACTGGTGTGCATGTAAACTGTGTGTGTGTGTGTTGTGTGGGCGATAAAGGGTGCAGACAGAACATGTGAACACTTAGTGTTTAAGCAGTTTAACTTTGCAGGGTAAGGGTTTACATTATTGATCACAGGAAATAAGACTGAATGTTTTTTAAGGTGGCTGCAGGGGGACTCTTTGTTTTTTAGTCCGTCTCTGTTTGTTTGAACTCCTTTGAAACATCACTCCCATTAATCCGTGTTTCCTGGTTCGGTTTTTTTTCTAATCCCCCAACCTAGAAGGGAGAGCCTTTCTGCTATCCATCCCATCTTTACCTCTCCATCCTGTATCTCATTCATGTCATTGTGACAGCAATTCAAACCTTTTTAAATGATTTTTAGATTTGGAGTCTAATGTTCAAGGTGCCTGCTTATCAGTACACACACTTATATTGTTCTGCATAAATGAGAGTCCACCACTGTGAAATGACCTTTCATTGAGACAGCCTTCTCAAAAAGCATTCCTACCCCCACACCCAACCACACACTCACACACACTCTCAAGCGGTTTATCTATTCATCTGCACTCATGTTTCAAACAGGCGTATGTCTCGATTTACATTTCAAATTGAATTGTGGGAGAGTTCAGTGGAGCACGCCTACAAAATGAAAAGTCAGGTTTAGTGCAAAATCACTCCTTACACCCCTACATACACAATAAAAGTAGCCTGTATGAAATATGTTGTGGCTCAATTAATTCCTAAAATGCATCTATCTTGGCTAGACTTGTCTAAACATCACAATGCATAATCACATTTCGACAAATCAAATCTGTTGCCAAATGCATTCCTGTGAAAAGACAGAGCTTGTGTTTGTGGAATGCATATTATGTTCATTATTTGTGTGAAGAGGATGGTCACATACAGGTGTTGTCAGTCAGCAATGTCGATGTAATGAATACAAGAAGTGTACTTCAGTTCTGATCATGGTTTCAGTTAACACAGCAGCATCAAGCCAGAGTGAATATTGTTCATTTATCACACAAAAATACACTTTGAGCAGAGGATGGAAAACATTACAAACTCTACACCCAAACGGACGTCCTTGCCAAGTATGACTTTGTTATAGTCAAGTAAGCTGACGTCATACAGACTATACAGTGTTAATTGTCGGGGACGCAGTCATACGAATGCTTTAGAGTTTGACCTCTGTGACCAGTGAAAGTGTGACTGTCAGCTTTACAGCTCAAGGCGGCAGTATTACTGAAGGTGTGTACCCGCGGGCACACTTGTGCGTGTGCATTCATGCATGACTGGGTGTCTGTCTATGCAAGGACATGAGTGTGTGTGTGTGTGCGTGTGTGTGTGTGTGTGTGTGTGTGTGTGTGTGTGTGTGTGTGTGTGTGTGTGTGTGTGTGGAAACAAGCAACCATTGAGCCAGAGTGGTCTCACATAAGTAGCCGCTTAAACCCACACACATCCCCTTTATACAGTGGATGCCTGACATAAAGCCAGCTTAATTCTGCATGCACAGACATGTGCGCGCACGCACGCACGCCCACACACACACACACACACACACACACACACACACACAGACACACACACACACACACACACACACACACACACACACACACACACACACACACACATGTTGAAGAGTTGTTGCGGTTGAGTGAAGGAAACAGGACCCAAATGCAGATTACACTGATATTGCCTTTATTTCAAGGATAAAATAATAACTTGGACAAAACAGAACACTCACCGGTGAACTCAGTCACAAACAAAAGAAGAACCAACACTGAACACAGGAAGAGACAAGACTAAATACAGGGAGGGGTAATCACAAGACGAGAAACAGCCGGGCAGGGGAGGAGAAACACAAGGGCCACAGGTGAACACAATCAGATAACTAGACACACCAGGGAAACTAACTAATCTTCAAGGAAAGAGATCTCCATGTCAAACTTCTTCCATTTGTAGTTAATATTCTTTGAGTGAAATGTGCAAAAAAGGCAGCTTTATGAGATTTATTATATTGCTATAACTCCAACTTTTTTTAAATGAGAAGTGGGTGCAATTATGCTCAGATGCAAAGGCTTTTGGATTTGTTCCAAAACTAGCATACTCCTGGAGATACAGATCTTTTGTTTCACTCTTAGCTTTGTAGCACTTATGCTCTCTGTTATCTGTTATATTCAAGTGTTTTCCAAATATGATGCATGTGAGCTCTAAAACGCAATGTATGTGAACTGCATGCCTCAAGTTAATATATCAAGTCTTTGGAGACGTGCCCATTGATGAACTCACCCAAAAGAATTAAATCAATTCTTATGCCAAAATCACCGCTATGGACTTATTGTTGACTGTTGGCTCTCAAGGAACCATACATTATGGTGGTCTTCAGTTTAATGCTGTGTCGTTTTTAAACTTGGAACTCGAGACATGGACTCGAGTCAAACTTAAGGCATAGAAATGAGGACTTGAGGCTTGACGCCTATGCTCCATTTGCTTTGGTGTACCCCAAGGTTCAAATTGAATCCCTGTTTATTTTTGGGATTGTGTAGAGATTCCCACATATCTTTGAATGGCTTTGCTGATGACAGACACCTCTAGAAGCTGAGGTTCTTTTTTAAGGTACCTCGAGAAATGCTGAATTGCCAAACATTTTCTCCAGCTTCATTTAAGCAAGAGAGGGTTCCTCATTTTTGTTCTTGCAAATTCCACCAGTAGTATAGCCAGAGCCCGTCCTCTCCATACAGTCATTTGGGGATGACCGTTTTGATTCTTCTTTACATTTGACAAAACATTATGCCTACATACAAGTCAAACTCCAAGTGGTGCCAGCAGTATTCTACCAGACCATTTCTACCAACATAACCAGCCCTACCATATGCCTCCCACTTTAAATCCTGTCTTAAAAAACATATTTTTATAATTACTTTAGAGATAGGCATAATAGACTATACATGATTTATTTAATTGTGTCAGTTACAGTTATTTACCTTTTTTTTATTTCAGTAATTTAATTGTATTTTCCCAGAGTCAGTCAAATATTCTTTCATCATGTATTCGATGTCAACCTTTATTATAATCCCTGCAGGCCTAGCTAAATATCACGGGAAAGATCTTTCCTCTTAGCTTGCAAGTTATTATGTTGTCCCTCTTGAGATGATGCTCTGGAACCCCTAAAGTCCCGAAATGTGATGTTTTCTTTTTCTTGTTTCCACAGGTTACGTTTACCTTTGGAAACAAGGTATAATCTTGTGCACACAAGATCAAAAAACATTACATTTGACAGGACTTGATTTGCTCCATATACGTAATGCTGACGTCTTTCTTTAACATCAAGTCTACAGAGTGAGCATACAGTATATACAAAATGTAAGTTAAGAGCCCCAGAGCCAATGATAAACCAGGGCCAGAGGTTTGACTCTCAGTGTGGGCTCTCTTATTATCCAGTCTAACATCTTGCTTCTGCTAACCAACTTTACGCTTGTCTCAGAGGTGTTTGGATTGGGACTAAAACTTGGAATCACTTCTTCGCCCCCACTTCTTACTGGAACTTTCCTACAGCACAGTAATCCATTTCCTGAAGCGAGTAGGCAGATGTGATTATGTGGAAAGAGATTCCTCTGTACACATGTATAGATTTGATCTACTGCAAGGCATCCAGTGGATCATTTAGAGGCTGTTATGTTGTGATACCTGTTAGCTGAGTCTGGAGGGGTTCAGATTCACATTCTGTGAAGCAAACAGCGCATGTCAGTGCAGACAGTCCATCTGTTTGTGTAAGGAGAATTCATGTCTGGAATTTGGTTATTTTGGTTCAGCTGGTGCATTTTCCTCCCGCAGGATATTATAATGTGGTGCATTAAATACAGCGTAAAAACGACCCTACCAAAAACTCATTGGAAGCTCCCAATTTCCAATAAATTCACAGTGTGAGAGCGCTCTCTCTGCCTCTTTCTCACACTCCGATGTTGATAATGATGGAGATGATGCAACATAAAGCAGAGTCGAGGGTGGTCTCTACTGTTCTAGTGTTTAACATCAATACATGCATGATGCAGTCATTATTATTAAATAGTGACGTATTATGGAAACTAAACAAGAAAATGCCTCACAATATCATGCCCTGTACTGGCCTTTCCTCTGTGTTATTGATGGGTGGTGGAACATGTAATGAACTGCTCTCCAGTAGAAACATTCATGAGGTGTGCTTCTAAGAAAATAACCAGACCTCGATTTTCAAGTTCCAAGCTATATTAAAAGTTGTAGAGAAAGAGAAAAATTAATATAATGCCTGGGCAATTGGAAAAATTAATATAATGCCTGGGCAATTGGAAAATTACCTCAATGAGAGTACATATATTTTTTATTTATTTGTTTTTCAAATGAGCTCAAAATTAGTTTAAAGGAATTCTTCATTCAAAATGTAATTTGCCACCCCCCCTCCACTAAAAAGTAAAATGTTTAATATAGCCACAGGCCAATTGTGTAACCTTTAAAGGGGCCCTATTCTGCTTTTGGGGGTTTTCCCTCTCCTGTACTGTTTTCCATAGGTTTTAATGCATGTAAATGGTGTGCAAAGACTAAAATCACAGTGTTCCTTGCAGAGGGAGTTTCCCTGAAAGAAAGAGCTTTTTGAACATTAAATTATGGAAATTATGTCACAGAAGAGGCATTAAATACAAACATGAACCTCAAAAGGAGCATCATAGAACCCCTTTAAGCTTGAAGATATAACATTTGTGACATATAATGTTAGAAATAATTGTATAAAACTGTGACATAGCAGTCACTTGTTTATAATAAGGAGGCTAAAACAAACCTCACCAGCTGTGTGTTGACTAACATTATGTTCATAATGAATTGTAGCTGGTTTTTCTCTCTTGAAATACAGCTGTTGCTCTGTGAGTGTGTGTCATCAGTGGGGGACGCAGAGAGAAGACTTCTCACAGTCTCAGTGTTTTGGCAGCTTCATGACTCTGGTTTACAGACTTTTATAGACGGCCATGGAAAACATAAGTAGGACAGACGTTTCCCCACTAAAGTATATAACGTTAATGATGTTTTTATACCCTGCAGGGGGTTCCTGAGGTGTATCATGTTTGACAAATAGTAGCTACACTATCAAATAAAGTTTAACTGCAGTAGTTGTACAGTGTTACTCCATTAGTCATAGTGGGTTTAAAACCAATGTTTTATCTGAAGGTACAACTAAACAGACTTTATTAGTAATCCAGATGTTGGCATTTGATGGACTTTCTGCGATAAGCAGGTCTGGAATTTGTAGAAGTGTCTCAAATGTGAAACATGTGGGTTTGGTTAAACATGTGAGGGCTGCTCCAGAAATCAGCTGACCATCTCCTGTGTCTCAGGAGTCTGCCTATATTTGTCTTTGTTTTGAGTAAAACATAATTCATGCAGTGACATTTATCATGAAAGTTTTTAGTACCTATATTTAGTACCTATATGGTGATGACTTCTCTTCTCTGTCACTGTGCAATGTTGTTCAGACAGGCGGGGGGTGCTGGCTGGGGGTAGGGAGGGTGGGGGGCGCTGATGGTTGGCATGTTATTGTTCCAGTGTTGTGATAATAAGTGCTTGTGGTCATAGCTGTCTGTGAATGTGAAGGTTGTTGCTCTCTGTGTCTCTACCTCTCATCCTGGGAGAGGAGCAGGGAGTGGTATCCACACTCCAAATGATTGTGGATTTGAAGTGTTTTCACATAGGCTATATGTTGCAATTTGGATTTGGTGTTCTTTTGAAGAGGACATATTCTGCTCACTTTCAGGTTCATATCAGTATGTAGTGTCTCTACTGGAACACGTCTCCATTCTTTAATGTTCAAAAAGCTCTTTATTGTTCTCATACTGCCTGTGCTGCAGCACCTCTTTTCACCCTCTGTCTGAAACCAGAGCCCAGTCTGCTCTGATTGGTTAGCTGGCCGGCTCTGTTGTGATTGGTCAACAGCTTAGAGATGTCCCACACATAGCCTATTACTTACAATGTGTTGGAGCACTAGCCAATGGAAGTGCGAGTGTTACATACTGTAGTGATGTCACTATGTTATTGAAGTAAACAAAGGAGTCCAATGGAGGTGTTCAGGCAGGGGGGAGAGAAACTCCCTCTGGAGGGAACACAGGGATTTTAGTCTTTGCAGACCATTTACATGCGCTGAAACGTCTAGAACCCTACAGGAAAGGGAAAACCCCGGAAAGCCAAAATTAATAGATTAGGTCAAAAAGTGTAAGTTGGGTCACTGCGTATTAGGATATATAGAAATAATGCTCAGACCTTTGGAAAAATCCAACTACACAGGTAAGATGTTACTTACTCATTAAATCGTAATAACATGAAATCCAAAATGAGCATCACATTGTGTACACAATGACGATGAGAAAGCTGCATGAAAACACTTGAGTGCAGTCAAATCATAATTGACTCCAATACTTGTTGGCCAAAGCCTTTCAAAAAAGTAACATTTTCATCAAATGCAGTACACAATTTCAAATGTGAACCGATCAGCTTGACCTGCTTAATGGAAGTGAGGATGTGAGTTTCTGCAGCCATAATGACTATTCCCCTGAAAGTTTAAATGATGCTATTGGATAACACTTATACTGTAATAAAACTGAATGTGTCTTGAAGCATAAAGCACTGATATAAAAGTAGAAAATAAAGGGCCTGCCAAACACAAACATGTTTTTGTTCTTTTTGTGTGTGCTCTGTTTTGATCATGCCTTTGTGCATTCCACCCCTTCTCAATACAATCTACTGACCTGTCTGTCTCTGTGTATTTCAGAGCAGTCTGCAGTGGGGTATGAAGGCGTCTTTAGAGCAGCAGGTGGCAGAGCTGAAGGTCAGCACGGGGGCCCACTCAACAGGTTCCCCTACTGACCCACGGGAGGAAAGCCAACTGATTTCAGGTAAAAATAACCACCTTTGCTTCTCCCTGAAAGATGTTTCTAGTGAAAAATACATGCAATTTTGATGATGGACACTACCTAAGCTTATTTAATTATTTGTATGTATTTATTTACCATGGGCAGTGCACATTAATATACAATATTGTAAAGGTGCCAGTTAGCCAAGAGTTTATTTTTCCTCTGTACAGACATACAACATAGCAAAATTGTCTTCTATACTTTGTAACTGTTACATAAATCAATGGTGTGCATTGCGTAGTCTATTGTCTCTGTGTGCAGAATAGAGAAAACAAATCTCCTTCATTTCTTAATGGATTATTATATATACTCTTTTTTGTCTAATGCTTTAATTAAAAAGTCTGCCTGAGCTCAATGCTGTAGACACTGGGGTTATTATGGATGCAGTTTAGTGCCTGGTAAACAAACATCAAGCAGACAAATATATGACACATCCTCAGTGGCTAAGTGTCCTCCCTCACTGAAGTTTCACCACATCTAAGCCCATAATTCATGTCGGTGAAGAAGATGAGACCCATATCTGAGCACATTGGGATTTAAAACGACAAACAATGCTGTCTGTTGTACCACAGAAGCAGTCATCTCATTCTGCACGACCATAATGAAACTTCTCCCGTGTCTGCTTGGCATACAAAGAACATTCTCAAACATTTGTTTGGGAATTCTGAAAGAAAATGTATTTCTCCTGTGTAGCAACTAGCAAGTGAAGAGTCTTCGGCTATTATGTTTGGAACAGAACTAAAATAGTATTCATGAAACTGGTACATCATGTCATATTGAAACTTTAGCCCAGGGTCAGTGTTGCATGTTTTTGTAGGTTAAAGGTGCAATGTGTAAGATCGTTATCAACCAAATGTAAAGAGGTCCAAGACGTGTATGTATTGCATTGCAGATATATGTACTGAAATAGGCATGCCTCCACAATAATACAATAAACAAACTAACATAAAGCATGGAGCATACAGCCACTGGTAAAAGTCAATTCAAGGGAAACACACAAGGCCCACGCGCCACATCTGAAGATTAGAAAATATTGACTGGCTCTCTTAGTTTTAGCACTTTATTAGAGGTGTGCATATTTGTGCCCTTCCTGTAAACAATTGATGACTTGAAATGTATTCATTTGTTTGCAGATACTAATTGAAGTGAAATGCTGCCCACTATTTCTCTGAAGCGGGTGGCTCGGAACCACACATTGCATCTTTAATCACAAATACATCATTTGTAAATGCAAATGAAGGCATCCACTTTTGATGAGTCAGAAAATGTGTATATAGTAGTAGAATAAAAAATATAATTTAAATAAATAAAAACTCATCATGCTTCGTTTGAAGGTTTGTTGTTGTTATTGGATTTCTCCCTCCATAATTTAAATTGAAATACCAAACTTCCTCTCAAGAAAGAATACTGTATATGAAGTTATGATTCATCAATGTGTAGAAGTACCAGGTTGATACAGATTTGCCTTCCAATTAAAGTAGTCATATGTTTATGTGTTTTGTACAGACTGTCGTGGAGTCCTGGGCATTGCCCATGTGTCCTTGAGCAAGGCACCAAACCCCTAACGGCTCCTTCACTCAGCCACCTCTCCATTAGTGCATGCTATCGGTCCTGTTTGTGCATGTGTGTGTCTATTTTGGGCCGTAAATAACACCAGAGTGGATAACTGAACCCCCCCTCAAATGAATAAAGGTGATTTTAAAAGGAAGGATGATTCTGCTAACTTTCTTTGCCTTTTCTCTGTTTACCAGGAGAGGTTCTTGCAGCCCGTAAAAATGGATCTCCTCAATCAAATTACCATCCTTTGGTCCCTCGATCCCTATCAGCACCTGAGGGGACAGGGGAGACAGAGAGGGGGGAGACATGGCTGCCAGACTCATCAAGATGGGCCATGGTTAATGATGCTCTGGGGCAGATGAAGGATGTTGACCCGAGTCAGGAAGATTATCAACAAGCACAAAAGGTTGAGACCTATATATTTGGATTGGTCCAACGCCGAGTTCTACCCTTGCGCTCCTCAAAACCCCGAACCAGTCTGGCCCATGATCCCCGAGCTGCTAGTGTGGTGAGGCAGAGTAGTTTATGCCGCAATAAGGAGCAACATTCAGCGAAGCAGGTGTCTGTTCAAGAGATCACTTCTCCATCCCAGAGTACAGAAGCTCCACAGGATTGCCATAACTTCGACCAGGAGCCTTACCTAGGGACAGGGTTTACTGAAGATGCCCCACCCCCGTACCACCAGCATCTACAGCCCAGTATCCAGCATCAACCAGGACTTTATCACAGGTCAAGACAGACATCCATGATTAACATCACCCGCTCAACATTGCTGGACTATCCAGCCTGCAGAGTGCTTCAGCCCCACCCAGACTCCAGCAACAGCGAACCCGAGTCACCGCAACATTTTCACAACTACCCTTCTCCTCCAGCTCTTTCAAAGCCTCATCAGCCACCTGATGAGCAGCTGGTCAATGCAGAGTATATCCCAGCCCAGCCTTGCCGAGCCTCCACCAGAGCGTATGCCCATCATCATTCAAACCCCCATAAGGCGTCCGTGGTGCCTAAACCCAATCGAACCACCTATTCTCCAGAAAGAAGCCATGATCATCAAGAGCAGCCACCCACAGCATCCCAGATTCAACCGTCCAGATCTAGAGCGGGCCCAAAGAAGTGTCGCTCGAATGAAGACAGAAATGGGGCCAGCAGGAAGCCAGGGAAGAAGGCATGTAGGTCTCAGTCAGAGAACAGCCTGCAAAGGGTTCCAGAACGCAAGTACAACACAGTGGAGAGGGACGGTGGAGGAAGTGGAAGTGGTGGAAGGGGAAGCCGCAGTCAATCAAGGAGCAAGAAACAACAGCAAGGAGGGGGGGGCTGTCGGCGCTGGCAGTCCACCCTGGAACTCAGCCAAGACGAGGCTGAGCAGCCACCCATGCAGGCACCCATGCAAGGCTCTTCAGCTTCAAACCAAAGGGACCATTGTGCAAGGCGAATGCGCAAATCTCGCCCCACTCATGCAGCGCATGTCTACCCACCCCCTCCCCACTCCCACCATCATCAGCACATGGAGTACCAGATAGAGAGGGACCTAGTGCCGCTGTGTCCGCCTACAGAGGGCTACCCTCACCCCCGTCAGGGAGAGTCTGAGTCCAGCATGAGCGAGGCAGACTCTCCTGATTCCAGTACTTTGTCCAGTGACTCAGATGAGAGTGGTGGTCTGGTTTGGCCACAACAACTACCCCCACAACTTTCCGTCCCATCACCCTCTGCCCAACCAGGGGCACCTCTGCAGCCCAAGGCTTTTGTCAAGATTAAGGCCTCACATGCCCTTAAGAAGAAGATCCTGCGCTTCCGCACTGGCTCATTGAAAGTAATGACCACTGTATAAAGTGACATGATGAACAGACAGAACTGAGCTTTGAAATATATAGAACAATGCATCACAGACATTACTGTGTACATTTGAGTGTAACAAACTTGGTTGTAAAATCGAAAGGATGTTTTAGATGACAAGACATGAAGTAAATGGCCATTATCATATCAGCAGTTTTTTTTAAATGGGATGTTAAATGCTATTTCAGTGTTACATTTAGCTAAAACTCTAGGATGATTCATGCTTTTTCAAAGTGTACCATATTTGGCCATATTGGCCCCCTGAATATCCCCAGACACGATAGTCATCATAACCCATGCTGGCATTGTCTTTGAGCTCAGCCCAATACACCTACCATTATAAGAGACACTGGGCCTCATTCAAGAATGTTTTGTGTCCTGGAATATTGTTACATTGTAGGGCTTGTTCCTAGTGGAATCCAAGTCAGATCCACCAAACATGCTTTACCACACACATCTGACAAATGCCACCTGTTTTTGAGGGGTTCAGTGAGATTGTATCACTAGCGTGTACAGGTAGGTTTAAAATAATATGCTGCCAGGTTTTCAACCTCCTTTCAAAGAAGGACCCTTTCTTAGGATAACTGTTACAAACAGTTTGATTTTATTAGGACTGAAAAATCCTCTTTTGTTGTTGAAATGAAGCAAAGCCGTTATTATTGAATTATTAAGTCATATTGTAATTAAATAGGAACATATCTCAAGACAAACAACCAAAGGTTAGTGCTTTCTACATGTGTTCTTCATTTACCCACAGCCAATAAATAAACTGTGGGTGGTAGTAAATACATCTGTTAGGCACACAGAGAAGTGATTGCAGTAAATAAATAATTGTTGTGTAAGAGAGGATTGTTACTACAGTACAAAGTGCGTTTGAGACATTTTGTCTGGAACTGTGTGGTTTAGACAGTAAATCTCAATGTAGCAGAAAACAACTATTGACTGAAAATAAGTATATAAATCTTCAACATTTTACTGTAGGAGCTGTCAGAAACAAACAAGACACCACAGCAACACGTTTTATATTGTCTTTGAAATGTTTTGGAGGGATCAAATGTATCACTAACAAAGTCAAGTATTCTTAAAAAGAGCATTGTAATGTTATACAGTATAGAAAATTGCAGTTCTTATTGTATAAAGTTAATATGAGGGTACTTGAGCAAATTAAATGTGTCTGCCCAGAGAATGTAATGTTATGAAGTCACTTTCACTATTTGACAGTATTATCCTTTTAAGTGCACTCGCCAACTAACTATTAGCTTCTCTTTGTATGAAATGTGTTTGACAAAATGCAGTATATGAAATTAAAGTATATAAACAAAAATGTCTACTTTTATTCTATTAAGGCTTTGCTTATGTACAACCATCAGTAGTTTTGTCAGTGGAGGCTTTTGTTAATGCATCATGGTGTTCAAATGGCCAGCTAACATTAATGTTGCCAGGGAAGACCACATTACACCTGAGGGGGCACTTTTATCCTGTCATAGGCCATTTAGTATTGGTCTTTCAAATAACAAAACATCTCTCTCAACAGAATGACATGTCTCTCAACAGTATGACATGTCTCTCAACAGTATGACATGTCTAGTTATATTGACATAGTTGCCAAAAGCTCGGTTCCTCCTGATGCATGTCTTTGGTGTTTATATTGGCTAAACTACTTGGAAAGGTCAGCATATCTGTTTTGACTAGCCTCCGGGTCCACTTTGGCCCAGTAAGCACAAACAATGTGATCAATCCCCAACCAGGGTCAGCATTGTATGGATCGTCTAGTGCTCAGTTCTGTGGATGCACTTGTTTCAGCTAATACACAGTCAGTGCCAGCAAATGCTGTTCTTCACAACTTATATATTGTGATAGGAAAATGTGTCTTTTGCCTTCTTGGCTAGATGTTCTCTTAATGGTTCATGTGAATAGTATAGGGTAGGTTGGTTGTATAACTCTTTAAAATAACTGGTAACTGTAGTCTTTTTTGGGCCTTTCTTTCTGGACTGCTCCTTAAGTCTCTAAAACTGTAATGGTTGGGTATTATGAGAAATCAAGATGCTCATAACGGATAGACTGACCAATTAAATCAATAAATACAGGGGTACAGGAAACATTTATCAAACGTTGCTACAGGCAAAAAACTGACCTGTTCGCTCACAGCCACTACTTCCCCAATTATTTTTTTATATATATATTTTATTATATAATTAATGGACATTCCAACTCCCCTTTAGGGCCCCTGGGTTTTAGCACAGGAAAGCCTGCCCAGCTAGCGGCGAACGTTCTCACAACTTTGGCTAACGTTACCTACAGGTTCTAATAAGATTTTAAAGAAACGTTTTAATCTGATGTTCAAAAAACCTTTTTAGGATGTTTATTTTTTCAAATAATGTTCCTATAAGGTTTAAGGTTAATTAAGACATAACGTTTTAACTGCAACATTCAGAGGATGTTCTGAGGATGTTATTGAGGCCTGAGATGACAGAAAGTTTTTTTATAAAACGTTCCTTTAATGTGATATGTTAACAAAGGTGGAACGTTTTGCCTGTAACATTCGGAGGATGTGTTTTGGACGTTTTTGGGTAACACATTAAAGATGTTCTTTATAAAACGTTCCCTCAATGTTACATGATAACAAATGAAGAACATTCTCCAAGCAACATTCTGAAAATGTTTTCAGGATGTTATTCTTTTTTCATAAAATGTTTCTGTGATGCGAAATATTAACACAGTCATGGTCAACGTCAGATTTATTTTTAGTGCGCTTTAAAAAACAAACTTGTTGCATTTGTTTGAAAAGGATGTTTAAAAAAAATCTGATGTCACTACATTTTCATAAAACAAGCACGTAATTCATGATATTGCATGTTTGCGTAGGCATGTTCCCACGAGTTCCCGGCTACACATTGTTGGTTCTAAAAACATTCTAAGAATGTTACAATTCATTGTTATAGGAATAGTTTCATCGAGAATTCTTATTTTGGTTCCTAGAATGTACTTCTGAAAGGTAGGATAACGTTCTCTAAAAACATTCTTAAAATGTTTGGTGATAACATTGTTCGAACATTATACCCCAAGTGTTTTTGTTGTTTATGCACATACCTCTATTGTCATATGGATCGAATAACACTTAGAAAACCAAAGACAGACATATAGAAGAACGGACCGACTATCCAACCCACTCTCTTCAGTCTCCGTACAAATGACACGACTTTACACATTGGAAAATGCATGCAATAGATACGCTAAAGTCTGATTTTGCGTGCCTATCATATGCCAACTATTCCCATTGAGTTCTGAGTCCGAGTTTTGCGTGCATATGAGACGCAAATGGATATGGTCGGGTCTGAGAAGACCGGAAGCTGTGTGGTTCATAAAAACATGTTATTACTCAATATCAAGCCACAATTATTGATTTTATTTGTAATCGTATAATGTCGGACTTTTTTTGCCGTCCGTGAGGAAAAGAAATGGGGCTCAGAGCCTCAGAATACTGAAATCTGTATTTTTTAAAATCTTTTTGTCCTTCTAATTTGTTATTCTTTTCTAAATAACACAATGTTATTTACTCAACAATAACACACAATTATCCTTGTTTTTATTTATTCGTTTAATTCTATAATCTTGGGCACCGGAAACAGACGTATACGGTAAACTGATTACCCAAGATCCTCAGCTTGAAGCTCAGGATGTTTTAGCCGCAATACATGTTGGGATATGGTGTTAATGCGATATGATATCTGAAAAAAAATTCAGAGTTTAGGATGGCCGAAGACACTACACTACCCATAATCCCCAGCTATCGTTTGGGACTACAGTCCCTTTGACAAACCCCGTGATTAATCTTCAAGCTCTGGGATTGGATGTTGGAGTGGCAGTGCGCCAAGGTTACGCCGAGCACCAAGCTCTTTGAAATGGAACGAAACCACGGCAGACTATTCAAAACTGGACTTGAACGCCCCCCCAGAACTACTGGTACCCATGACCGATGTTCTGGACCGTAACCTTTCCAGTCCACAAGAAACTGTCGGCCGCGTCCTCTCTTCCTGACTGCTAGCAGTTTCTTGACGTTGTATATCAGACCGCCGTCTAACATCCGGAGGGGAGGAGGGTGCTTGGATGGAGGAACCAAACGACTCTCCCGAACCGGTTTGATTTTGGACACATGAAAGGTAGGGTGGACTCTCAAGGACCTGGGCAGGCGCAGGCGAACAGCCACCGGGTTAATGACTTTAGTTATGGGAAATGGACTCACAAACCTCGGAGCCAGCTTCCTGGAGGCCACACATAAGGGTAGGTCTCTTGTAGATAATCAGACCGGGTCTGTAGACAGGTGTCGGATGACGATGTCGATCTGCTGCCCTCTTCATGCGAGCAGCACTCTTCAGGAGAACCTGGCGAGCTCCTGCCCAGACTCTGCGACACCGCCTCACCAGGGCATGTGCTGACGGTACAGTCACTTCCTTCTCTACCTCTGGGAAAAGAGGAGGCTGGTAACCATAGGCGCAGTGAAAAGGGGAGAAACCCTTGGCAGATGTGGGTTGGGTGTTGTGGGCATACTCCACCCATATCAGCTGCTTGCTCCAAGTTGTGGGATTCTGGGACACCAGACACCGTAAACACGTCTCCAGTTCCTGGTTGATCCTCTCTGATTGACCATTAACCTGAGGGTGATAACCAGATGTGAGGCTTGGGGTGGCTCCTATCAAGCTGCAGAACTCCTTCAAAAACTGGGAAACAAACTGCGGCCCACGGTCTGACACCACGTCTCGAGGAAATCCATGCAACCTGAAAACATGAGACAAGAGCGCTTCTGCTGTCTCTTTAGCAGAGGGAGATTTGGGCATGGGGATAAAGTGAGTCATTTTAGTAAATCTGTCCACAACAGTGCAGATGGTGGTGTTACCTGCAGAGGGCGGCAGTCCAGTGACAAAATCCAGCGATATATCAGACTGGGCGGCTAGGAACAGACAAAGGTTGCAGTAGACCCATAGGAGACTGGGTAGAGGTCTTATTCCGAGCACAGGTAGTGCAGGCTGCCACATACTCAGTAACCTCCTTCTCCATTTTAGGCCACCAAAACCTCTTTTTTATCATGTACATAGTCCGTTTGATGCCTGGATGACATGTTAATACAGATGTGTGAGCCCAGTGAATCACGTCAGAGCGGACAGATGAGGGAACAAAGAGACGGTTAGGGGGGCCACCACTGGGTACGGTTTTTCCCTCTAAAGCTTGATTTACCTTGGCCTCAATTGGCCATGTCACCCCTCCTATCACCTGAGTGGGCGGTAGAATGGACTCTGTCTCCTTGGAAAGAGCCTCTGGGTCAAAAAGCCTGGATAGCGCGTCTGGTTTGGCGTTCTGTGAGCCAGGGCGGTAGGAGAGAATGAAGTTAAACCTATAGAAGAATAAGGTCCATCGTGCCTGTCTGGAGTTTAACCTCTTAGCTTTGCGTATGTAGTCTACATTTTTGTGGTCTGTCCACACAATAAATGGCTGTTTTGCCCCTTCTAGCCAGTGCCTCCACTCATCCAGTGCTACCTTCACGGCTAATAACTCTCTATTGCCTACATCGTAGTTTCTTTCAGCAGCAGACAATTTACGTGAAAGGTAGGCACATGGATGGAGCTTACTGTCTTTCTCTGCCCTCTGAGAGAGGACCGCCCCGATGCCCTCGTTGGAGGCATCCACCTCCACCGTGAACTGCCGTTGGGAATCCGGGATGGTAAGTATTGGAACTGTAGTGAAAACTTTCTTTAGCTTCTGGAAATCTTGGTCTGCCTGTGGGGTCCACACAAACTGAACAGAAGGAGAGGTGAGTACATGCATAGGTGCGGCAATAGCACTAAAATTCCTAACAAACTTCCTGTAGAAGTTAGCAAATCCAAGGAACTGTTGGACTTTTTTCCTGGAAGAGGTTGTGGGCCAATCAGCCACAGTGCTCACTTTAGCAGGATCCATCATTATTTGGTCAGGACCCAGGATGAAACCCAGAAATGCAGTGGAACTTACGTTGAACTCACATTTTTCTGCCTTAACATAAAGTTGATTGTCCAACAACTTTTTTAATACTTGGCGAACATGTGAAACGTGTGAATCTTCATCACGGGAAAAAATCCAAATATCATCAAGATAAGACAAAAACAAAATGATTCAAAAACTCCCTCAACACATCATTTATGAGGGCCTGAAAAACGGCAGGTGCGTTTGTTAAACTAAAAGGCATTACCAGGTATTCATAATGTCCGCTTGGAGTGTTGAAACCAGTCTTCCACTCGTCCCCCTCCCGTATCCTTACCAAGTGGTAAGCGTTACGTAGGTCCAGTTTTGAAAAAACTTTAGCACCTTTCAACAGTTCAAACGCTGAGGTCATAAGTGGGAGGGGGTACCTGTTCTTGATAGTTATGTCATTTAGAGGGCTGTAGTCGATGCAGGGTCTCAGGGATACATCTTTCTTCTCAACAAAGAAAAAAACCAGCTCCGGCGGGAGATGACGAGGGACGAATGAGACACGTTTTGAGAGAGCCGTCTATGTATTCTCTCATAGACTCTCTTTCTGGATCTGAGAGAGAGTACAGTCTTCCCTTGGGCAAGGGGGACCCAGGCAGGAGATCAATGGCGCAGTCATAGGTGCGATGAGGAGGAAGGGATGTCGCTTTAGTTTTATTGAACACCTCCTTGAGATCTCGGTAGCAGCTGGGCATGTTGGAAAGGTCAGGGAAGTCTGAGTCTTGATTATTTTTATCTTCCCTGTCATTGTCTATAATGGGCTCTCTAATAATTTCAGCAGTTTTGCCCCTGAAACATGAATGAGAGCATTCGCTTCCCCACCCCAAAACTTTACCAGTCCGCCAATCAATGTGAGGGTTATGTTTGCACAACCAGGGATAGCCCAGAATTACTGCATGCTGTGCAGAATCAAACAGATGAAAAGTAATATGCTCCGTGTGTTCATGATCAATGGTTATTTTAAGAGGCATGGTTTTATGAGTTACTTTGCACATGAGAGTACCGTCCAGAGCGCTAGCTTCAAGTGTCTGAGTCAATGGCACGGAGGCAATTTTCAAACGTTTAGCTAACCCCCAGTCCATAAGATTAGCGTCAGCCCCTGAATCTACAAGTACTTTCAATGCTATGCTGTGCTCATTATTACTAACCTCAACCTGGGTCATGGATCGTGAAGGGAAATTTGCGGTTGTCAATCGGCTCACCAGCACCCTCCGTCTTACTGTTGAGCCCCGTCTTTTAACGGGCAGGCTCCCAGGAAATGTCCCTGTTTCCCACAGTAGAAACATAAACGCTCCCGGAGACGCAGCTGCTTTTCCTCGGGAGACAGCCTGGCCCTTCCGAGCTGCATGGGTTCCTCTTCTGTGTTCCACGAAGCAGGTTTCACGGTCGAGGAGGGATTGTGGGTCTGAAATCCGGGTCGTAGTGGAGATCGTGCAGGAGGTGACGCTTTCCTGGCTTTCTCCCTCCGTCGCTCTTGCAGCCGAGTGTCTGTGCGTATAGCCAAGGCGATCATACTGTCCAAATCCGGCGGAAGATCAAGAGGAATAAGAAGATCCCGCACACAGTCACTGAGTCCGCTGAAAAACATGTCATATAGTGCGTCTTCATTCCAACCACTGTCTGTGGCCAAAGTACGAAAATCAATGGCGTAGTCAGACAAACTCTGATTCTGCTGGGAGATCTGTGTCAGGGCTCTGGCGGCTTCTCTCCCCGGTGTGGTTTGGTCAAAGATCTTCTTTAAAGTCTCAGTGAATAGTTGGAGAGAATTACACACCGGAGACTTCCGTGCCCACGCCGTAGCCCAGGCTTCTGCTCTTCCCGTGAGGTGGGACACAATGAACGCCACCTTGGCTAGATCACTGGGAAAGGCAGCAGGCTGGCAGGTAAAATGTAGGTCACACTGCCTTAGGAAAGGACTGCAGTTACCAGACTCGCCCGAAAACTTCGCAGGAGGAGCAAGACGAATCACGGAAGCTGGCATGGAAACAACAGCTGTAGGCTCTGGGACTGGGGCAGCCACGTTGGAAGGAGCGGCGGGCACACTATCCAACCGTGTGAGTACATTGTGGAGCTGTTCAGCCAGGTGATTAATTTGCGTTGTAACTGCGC
Organism: Notothenia rossii; assembly: GCF_949606895.1. Lineage (NCBI taxonomy): Eukaryota > Metazoa > Chordata > Actinopteri > Perciformes > Nototheniidae > Notothenia > Notothenia rossii. The sequence goes on from NC_136907.1 coordinate 30,704,719, forward strand.
CACGAAACTCACTCTGGCTGTTAGTCAGGGTCATTACTCCCTGGTTTATGTCCTTCATTTCTTCCTCCTGCTGCCGTAGACGTTGAGCCTGAGAGCAAAGCGCTGCCTTCAGGGTTTGAGAGTCGGCTGAGTCCATTTGTTGGCCAGATCGTAATGTTACGACTGGAGCACACAAAAACTGATTGGACCCAAATGCATGAATCCAGACAAAATATGGTTCAATAAAAAGGTTTTTACTGAGGTGTTAAACAAGGTAAGCCATTCACAAGGTAAGCCATTCACAGGGTTAAAAAATGATCTGGCACTGAGCACAGGGAACACACAGAATATATACAAAAGCAAGGGACTCCACAGGTGCAAACAATAAGGGCGGGGCAGATAATCAGGTCAGTGGGCAAACAGGCAAGGTAGGAGTCGAACTACCTGAAATGAGAAGGGAAATGACAAAGTAAAACAGGAAATGGCAAACACGGAATTTGACAATAAAGACTCACAGAGAAATAATACTTACAGATCTGCCGAGACACAACAATGCAGGCCTTAGCTAATCTGAACTAATGTCAGAATACTGCTTTGAACCAGTATTCTTCCATCAACATCAGTATTTTTAAGCAGAGGTCAATAATTTGTACGGTCCTCGGAGGATGTTGAAGAAATGGCCATTGAGAGGAAAAAGGTTCCCCAGCCCTGCGAGTTTTGTGGACCACCGACCAAGCTGTCGTTTTTTCAGTGTAGTGTGTGTGTGTGTGTGTGTGTGTGTGTGTGTGTGTGTGTGTGTGTGTGTGTGTGTGTGTGTGTGTGTGTGTGTGTGTGTGTGTGTGTGTGTGTGTGTGTGTGTGTGTGGGGGGGGGGGTGTGTGTGTGTGTGTGTGTGTGGGGGGGTGTGTGTGTGTGTGTGTGTGTGTGTGTGTGTGTGTGTGTGTGTGTGTGTGTGTGTGTGTGTGTGTGTGTGTGTGTGTGTGTGTGTGTGTGTGTGTGTGTGTGTGTGTGACTTTATTATGACAATTGGATTCAGTAGTTGCCTTAATTCATTCGAGAAGGAAAGGAAGAAAGGAGAGGCAAAAGAGGACAGGAAGGAGGAATGGGTTCATTTAAGCTCTGCTCCGATGGGAAATAACAAAAACAGTCTCTTCTGCAACATTTTAAGCTCTTTATCATCTCACAATCTATCTCAGTATTACCAACATTGTTCCAGCCGCTCTCATACTCACTCTCATATCCATCCCTTCCCTCTCCATCCCTCCATCTGTCAGTGGTTAACAGAAACATGCTCCCTCCAGGGCCAGGAACCTGCAGTATTTCCTGCTCTGCCAGAGAGCAAGGGGGAGCAAGGCAAGAGAGGAGGAGGAGGAGGAGACAAAGGGGAGAACAGAGAGGCACTGAGCCTGAGGAGGAAACCCACACAGAGAAAAAGAAACAGAGAGACGTTGAGAGAGGGAAGGAGGGAGGTTGAAGGGAGGCCTCGTGCGCATACATCTGGCTTCCATTAGCCGACAGAGAGGGTGATGGGGAGAGAGAGGAGACAGAGGGGCTTTTATTTTTGGCACTTTTGGGGATACAGAGTGATTGACCTATTTTTTCTCCTCCATCCTCTTTGATTTTTCCTTACTTCTATCCAGTCCATCCACATTTCAAATATATGAAACCAGCATTATTCATCTGCTGTCTCTGTAGACAAACAATCAGCAAGGCACTTTAAGGCGCGGCATATTTTATTCTCTGTCATGTTCTTTTTTCTTTCTCTGCTACAATCCCCTCTGTTTCTTATGGAATGTCAGTGCCAAACACCTCTTTACTGATGTTTTAAACCAGTGTCGAATGTTGAAATGATCAGACTAAGAAAAGCATGTCTGCTAAAATATAATGAAGAGTAACCACAACTACTATACAGAGTGTTCGTATCATTTCATTTTTTTTAGATGAAGAGATCAGGTCGATATCAAAAAGGTTCAAGGAAACATAATTGTATAAGCAAAAAGTGCACTAAAAAAATTGAAGCGTTGACTATAATTAAATCTATTATGGAAACAAATTACACTTTCGTATTAGATACAGAGATCACACACAATTGTATTAGGTCAGTTGAAAGCAAAAAATTAAATAAAGACATTAGATTCAACTTAATATTATTGCTTTCAACTGACATAATACAATTGTGTTCAATCGGTTGACATAATACATTTAATTACATTAATCTTTTCAGTTTTTTTTATGTGTCAATAATTAAACAGAAACCTTACCTCTTTTGAAAACGGTCATTTGTATAGAATTTGTACAGCAAGGAAATGTTTCTGTTTCTTTTTCACCCTTTTCTGCACGGAGAGATTCTCTGTTCCCTCTCAGAATCTTTGGGGGATTCTGCTTTTGGATTGCTATATTGATCATAACAAGTACATGAGGTCCAGTTTGGGAAGAGATCTTATATATTTGCATGTGGGCAGAGTAGCAGTATCTGTTGTTGAATGACTGACTTTCCCACGTGGATCCAAGCCATCTTCCTCTCACAGATTAGACCACAGCAGTCGATGCAGTCTGATGTTTAGTCCAGCATTTATATAAAAACAAGTCTTGAGGCGATGGAAACAGCTCCATCAGAGACAACATTTGCAAAAAAAAGGGACTCAGTGTCAACGTTGTTTCTCCAATCCTTGGGAAATGTCAAGCAGCCCCTGATATCTTCTCCCCAGGGGCCCCCTTACCCCCAGGCTTTAAATCCAACTCTGATAACTTTGAGACAGACAGGAGAATGTCATGTATTTCTTACATTACAAATGTTCAGCATTTGTGCCACAAAGGCACATTTCCGGTTGAAAGTCAGCCCCAGTATTTGTCTATAAGTGGGGAAAAATCTATCTTTCATGATTTTATATTCATAACCACACAGCCTCTCTGTCAGTGTCTCTTATGTGTGAAGGGAGTTTTTTTTTATTTCTGCTGACTGAGGAGATATCACCATGTTGTTCTCCAGAACTACAAAAAAATGCTGACTGTGTAAGAGCAGCCATGACAAGAAATCGGGGCCCCTACTCGAACTGCGCCCATCATTTAACGTTCACTTTCTTTTGATCTCAACTGCACATCTGTAAAGTCTTCTCACTGCATCTTTCATGGTTGCTTCCTTCACTCAGTCCAAAATCTGTTAACACACACACACACACACACACACACACACACACACACACACACACACACACACACACACACACACACACACACACACACACACACACACACACACACACACACACACACACACACATACACTCACACACAGACATGCCCTCATTGCTCCAAAAAGGACAATCTTTAAACGCAACCTTTATTTAGATTTCACCTACACATCTGTAAAGATTCATGACTGCATCTTGGATGGTTGCGACCCTTCCACAGTCACAAAAATATTTCCACAAACACAAACACAGGGTGAAAACAATACCAGTGGCTCTGTCATGGCTTAATGTGGATTCCTGGACATTAACTCTTTATTGACTCTCCGTTCTCTGCTACTGCGTGACTCTGGCAGCTTTGGGAGATAATTCATGGAGTGTGGCTCCTTTGTGTAAACTGTTTCTCCATGCGGTTCTGTTTTCAGCAAGGTCTTCCCAGTTAGAGCTGTTTATGTGGAATTCTTGATCCTGATGTTGTCCTTGAAATGTTTTTTTCTGGCCTCTAGTTGCTCTTGGCCAGCTTTTAGTCCTGCATAGGAAACCTATTTTGAGAAAATGTTATCAGGCATGTCCATCTGATCTGGTAAATGCTAGAAGTGGAAAGGTTTTCTTCAAAAACACTGATGTTTGACAGACATAGAAGTGTTACATGTCACTACTTAAGTTTTTTGTTCGTTGTTGACCAAACCTGTGACCGCAAGCCAGCAATTACCTCAAACTCACAATGCTAAAACAGGCAAAACACACATGTGACTGTGTAGTGCTGTTGGTGGTCGTTTTCATCTAAATGTGGCCTTCGCAATAATTGAAAGGGACTGCAATGTATGCAACAGCTAAACTCATGTGCACACTGGTTCCACATAAACAACCTCCAGTTTACAGTTCGATACATTTCATTGCATGCATATGTTCACATTGCTGGTGGACTGAAATGTTACTGTTGGTGTGCGGCTGCTCACATCAACACACCAACAGATACAGTATTTCTCTGGAGCGTAGCTTTTGAGATTGAGTCTTCATTTATTTGTAATTTTACCACATGGGCTGCATGACGATGAAAGCTGCAGCCCCATCATAAACACACAACGAACATGTATACAGGATAAAATGCAAAATAAAAAACACCTCATAGTCCTGCCTGTCCTGCCCGTCCTCCCGGACACCAGAACATCCAGCTAAAGTGTCCTGCTCTGCTGCTCCTCAGTGCCCAGGCCATCCATCTGTTAGTTCCCCTTAAATCCTGTCAACGTGATTCAAACTGCAGTTGGTCAGCACAACTTTGTGTCTGCCTGTCCTCAGCTATGTGATGGCTTGATTAGAGCTTGGACTCAATGTTTGGCTAAAACTATTGGTTCTATAACGAAATATTAAAACTGAAATGACAGCTTACCTGACTGATGAAATCAACTAAAGAATATCAGACATATTCTAAATGCTAAAGTTGGGGAGTAGGAAATCACAGTGAGTAGTTTTTGTTGAGTGCAAACCTAATATTTAAGAAAAGTGGTTCCTGATTCAACAGTGTTTTTTTTAAATAATCTTATCACTAGAATAGAGAACATATTTTTCTCATTTTTAATCAAGATCTTTTTTTCAAGATACAGTAGTTATGGACATACCAAGTCACCAACAGTACAAATCCCAGTATTCATTATATAACTGTGCATCTGGGGATCTGTGAGTAATGTGTAGTGAGGAGTCAACACACTCTTTGGAAGATGAATACTAAACTTCATGTAAACATTATCACCACGAGGGACTGGACCTCATACCAGTGGTGTGTGTTGCTCTGCTGCCCTCTAAAGGCCAGTGGCTGTCATCACATGGTGACACATTGGTAACTTGATTGGGTCAAATTATGATATTGCTTTCTGTTGTGAGGGCACCTGCATGTAAAGTAATGTGAGTGTTGTTGTTGCAATGTAGTGTAACCTTGCTGTGCCTCTCGGCTTTTTTTTTGTTATCATATATGTGCTGTCAAGTAGCTAGCAAGGTTTCATACTTCAGCTTGTCATGCTGACCAATGCAAACCCATGTATCCATTACATTTTGACATTACATTTCATTTAGCTGACGCTTTTATCCAAAGAGACTTACAATAAGTACATTCGACCAGAAAGATACAACCTTGAAGAAAAAAGAATCATATAAGTACATCAGGTTTCATAGAGCCAAACATTTCAAGTGCTACTCAACTGGCTTTAGATAAGCCAGCCCTTTATTAGTATATAAGTGCTTTGTTAGTAATTCTATCACTCGAATTGGAGTCGAAAGAGATGAGTTTTCAGTCTGCGCCGGAAGATGAGCAGAGTGAAGAGTCCCTCATATAATCAACTTTCACATAAATGTCAATAGCAGCATGAACCATTTAATAATGGTTTTTTTCATGATCAGGAATCCTCACCAAATTGAACAAAGAAGGACATGATGGAAATGCATTCGTGAAAAACTAAACTGGAATCATTTGGGAACCTCAGGATTTGAAAATATATTGTTTGGGGATAAGAAGCATTGAAAACAACTTGGCTTAACATTAACACTAAGTTCTCAACCAACATTCACATCATCTTTTTTTCTCTTTTTTTAATAGGGGTGAACCTATAAAGTTGTTGATATATCAAGCATCATAATTCACATTTAAGTGACTTCCCTGTATGATTTTTATTATTTTTAAGGGACACATGTATCCAATTGTATCCACATTTTGAGGGTTCAGTCAGGGGGATTGTTTTTACCACTGGAACAATCTTCATAAAGTACTCTTTTTAAAAACACCCACATAGGCCACTACCACAACAACTGCTAGCATTTAGTAAGCTTGCCTCGATGGTAATCCTCTCATGCCTTTTCTTCTGGGATTTGAATCAGAAAGTAAGAAGTCCTGGTTGTTTTTGTCTCTAGATAGGCCATGCAGGACCAGCAAACGGCAGCAGTTAACCACATATCAGATTAAATTAAATTAGAGTTATCAATCCAAATTTCACAGTACTGGAATCAGCTTGAAATGGGCCTTATTTAGCTCACATAAATGCAGTTATGCAGTTATCGCAACTTTCCCAAATGGTTTCAAACATGCAGAGGTTACATTTTACAAGGGTCACAGCCAGCTCAGTGCTATCAGTCCTCGCTGGCTGTCCTGTTTGAGCTCTTATGGCAGGGTGGGGCAGCTTCCATGTGGGTCGGGGAGGTCGGAGGGGTCAGCCGGGAGAGACACAGTTGACTCTGGGATGGTCCAATGGAAGACTTCCTCACAGCCATGCTGCAACAGTGGACATTAAAACACAGAAGAAAGAAATCCAGTTTAATCCAATGCGAAGCTCCAGTGTTTGTTGCACTGATGCTTCTCTAATAGTGGCAACACAATAAGATGACTGGACAAAATGTCTTTGAAAGACTGGATTGTCCTTTTCTCTGTCAGTGTAAATCCAAAATATTAACCAAGAATTGCCATGATTTTGCCCCTGACAGATGATGGTGCTCTGGTCTTACCCTTCTTCCATCCCTTTGTCCTCCTGCTCTCCATCAGGGGAGTTTTCTGTGTGATCTGCACTGTGGTCCCCCTCCTCTTCCTCTAAGTTGTTGGCCAGGCGCTCTACGCTCTCCGGCAGCCTGTGTTCTATGGGCTCCACAACTATAGAGGGAAGACGCTCCCTTTTGTAAATAATATCGTCAGGCAAGGAGCTGGAATCTGGATCCTCATTGGTGTTGGCTTCAGGGAAGATCTGGTCCAGAGAGGAGATGTTGATTTATAAACTACTTGGAATTAACTTGACATTGATTATATAAGAAATGGCTGATGATTACGGAATTTTATAAAACAACACTAACTTACGAACAAAAAATAACCAACTTTTGAGGCACTGCTATTGTCTAGCAGTCACGTCCCATTATCATTAAGGAACAACCTGGTAACATTAAAGGAAATGTGTGCAATTGTACTGAGATGTTATCATTTAAACCACTCGTTTAGATTTTAAGTGATGATATTTACCAGAAAATGCGAGTTCACTGCATTAGAGTGAGGTCAAAGACCCTTGTGTAAAGGTGTGTGTGTGTGTGTGTGTGTGTGTGTGTGTGTGTGTGTGTGTGTGTGTGTGTGTGTGTGTGTGTGTGTGTGTGTGTGTGTGTGTGTGTGTGTGTGTGTGTGTGTGTGCGTGTGTGCGTGCGTGCGTACGTGCGTGCGTGCGTACGTGCGTGCGTGCGTGTGCGTGTGTGTGTTGCACCTGGTAGACTTTGCTCGCTCTTCTCTCAGCTGGTCTGTCGTCCATCTGAGATTCACCTTGACCTAGAGTGGGGTTCAAACTGTTTCAAACACACACACAACACATTTCAGGTAAACGTTGTTACATTTCTCTGTGACGCTATCATCCAACCTCATGGATACTAAGGCAGTAAAGGCTCAAAGTGCCTTATTTCCTTCAAATCCACACCGAAAAGACTTCAGCAGCTGAATGAGTCAGAGCTAAACAATTGGAAGTGGTTGTCGAAAATGTGTTTGCTGTAATGTAATGGATTAACTGTATTCCCTATAGAAATAAAGATAGGAAAGGAAAATCCACGTTATTTGTTGAATTGGTCATCGTGTACCCAATAAGGCATTTTGGTCTTTAGGTACTGCTTCCATCTGATCCTAAGCATTATCCAGTGTTTAAAAATAGACCATTGTACAGAAGCTGTACAGATGTAAAAGTCTGATAAGACCTAAGATCATAAAGCTTTATCTCAGGGATTTTCTAAGCTCGACTCAATCCATAGCAGTGGATAGACATGTTTGTGTGTTCCACAGAGAACGACACAACACAAGTAGGAAAGCGCAGAGAGGGGGCAGGGAAAGACGTTGTGCTGCTGTGTTAATCCTGCAATTAAGAACTTAATGAAATAAAAGGCTTAAAAACAAGTGACTCCTCAACTCCAAGGATGGAGGAGGAGTGAGGTAACCTGGATATAAAAAGAAAGCCCTGGGTGTAGGAAATATAGTCGAAGATTTGGCTTGAATACCTCAGGAAAAGCTTACCATTACATGTCTCTTTTGTCTTACAGGTAGGCATACATTCATTTGAATGAATGTATGTGTGGGCGGTCAGTATTGAGCATATGAATAATAAAGGGCCCCTTCAGTAATCTCAGTGTTTACATTGGCCGATCAGTCGCCACTCATTTTTAAATGAACCTATATGGAATCTATATTTTAAACATCACGGCATTTCACACTTCTAATAGCTTCATGTTATACCTGGTGTGGTGTGTAATCCTATTTCCATCATGTTTCATTTACAGTGCTTTAAAAAGGTACAGGTACATTGTGTAAAATATCGCTTTAGACAGTATATTATGCAGCTTACCTGTGTGAGGCAGGAATACAGCTCATCTTGAATGCATCATAAAGGACCCTAAGGCCCAGAGATCCAATACAAGAAGGTATTCCAAAAAGTCCAACAAGCTGGACTATTTTCTTTGAAAGTCTATATTCTTTGAAGGTCGGCCACACTTTGCTGTCAGTCCCTTTCTCTTCCCTCCTTCTGCCAGTCACAGATTCAGAATCCCATCATCCCCTCCTCTAATTTGTCTCCTCCCCTCCCTTGATTTTCTCAGAGTGGTCCACTCAGTGACGCACACAACAATGCACATCCACATGGAACCTGCCTCCCAAGCTGACAGGCTTAGTGTCACCTTCCATTAGAAGCAGAGCCTGGATGACATGTGAGGTTGAGCAGCACAGGCCTCCCTCGCACATTCAGATTACCAGGTTAGCTGTCCTTGCTGACATAGGGGTTATGTTACTTCAGAGGCTTGTCAACCAAATCATTCAGTTTTCTGAAGTCGTGCCAGATTAGGAAAACCACAGATAAGGCTAATTTATAAGGATTGAACAACATTTTGAAGTAAAGGCATGTATTTTTGGGTATTTCAAACGAGAGAGTGTGATGCATCTAAGGCAGACGATTACTCTCACTTTGAACTGAGTCAAGAAATTAAAAAATTTTTCTGTCTATACTGATAAGTGTCTGTATATACTGATAAATGTCTGTCTATACAGACACTTTAGTTTAATAGGAGTTATTTTCTTGTCTGACCAGCAGGTGGTGCTATTACATCTATGACAGTACTGTTCTCTGAACTGTAACCACAGATGAATAAGTACTTTTACAAATAATATGGTTTTAAAAAACTCCAATGTTACTTAACTGAAAGTACAAAAGTAGTATAGCCTAAATGTACTTAAAGTATCAAAAGTAACAGTTCTTTAAATACAGAATGTCTCTTTTTACAGTATTATATTTGTATGCAATATTATATTATCCTGTTTCTATCACTAAGAAATGAATGTGAGAGGGATGATCAATTGTAATTTTATGTCTGTTAAAAATCGAGGTTGCTAACACGTGATTAAATGAGACTGCTAAATGTCATCACGCCAAACACGGGTCCACCTTTAGCTTAGTGTTGTAGATATGAAGTCATGGCCCCTTGATGTAGTTTGTTATTAGCTTTATATTAGCCATTCCAGCGATTGCATTTATGCTTCAAGAATCATAACACTTATGTTAATAATGATACCCTGAGGAAAACAACATGGAAGTAGCATTAAAGTATGTTTGCCAGAGGGATCTTTTTGTGCAATATTCCAAAATACATTGGTTAATCCCATTGCTTTTTGTCAAACAGTGCTAACCATGACGATGCTAACTCCCGGTTCGACCTTAGGAAATCACAGCACCACTCTGTTGTAGGCTACTCTCCATAGATCATGTCCTGTCATGTTCATTGGAGATATTTGATAAAAAATCAGCCTCAGGGGGAATTAAGTAAAACTTTTGGAAATTGTTCACTAAGAGTTAGATAAGTGTCACATTTTGAAGCCATAACCCTAGAGGGGATGTTGTCGATGCTTTTGAGCAGAGCTGGTAAACAGTAACAGTACAGTAGCTATGCACTATAACATATACCTATACAGCTATGGTCCTGGTGATCATCAAAGTGCTTGAGATACAAATACTGACAATTGTTCTTTCTATTGGCAAATGGCAATATTAATGGATGTCGACAGGAAGGCACAATTCAAATGTGATTTCAATGTAGTGGGGAACTGGCCAAATGGCACTTCCTACATCCAAGTTCACAATACTCATATAAGCAATATAGCATGTAAGTATCCAATGTAGTCATATAAAGATGGCAGAATAAAGTTAATAATAATGGAGTTACGTGTTTATTAATTATGAGGGTTTGTACACAAGTCAGGATGTACGATACACATACAGTATATGAAAATGTGTTTTTTTGGGCTGTAAGATTAAAAAAAACTAGAAATAAATCCATCATTTTAAGTTTATTTTGTTAATATGTACATTTTTGTGTTTATAATATTCCTTATTGTTCCTTCAACTGATTCCTATTTTGTTATATTTTAAATAACTGACACATCTTCTCACTCAAGTGATCAGTGACACAAAAACGAAATACAAAAAAGACACAAATACTAACTTTATATAAAAAAAGATGCTTTATTATGCATATGGAAGCTTGAAGCTTTAGTTTGATGCCAGTGCAGCTGTAGGATAAAGAATAAAGTTTAAGGCGGTGCTGTGTGGCAGCTGTGGTGTATTTATAAAGAGAGAAGTGGAAGGAGGCTGTACAGTGGAAAAGTCGAGGCAGAAAAGTTGGGGAGGAGAAAGAGCGGAGAGAGACAGAGAGTACAGACACAGAGAGCTACTGCATTAGAGGAGGAAAGAGGGACAGAGTGAGTAAACGGGTAAACAGACGGAGAGCGAAGGAATTTCAAATCCACTGAGCTGGGGAGAGGAAACTGTTCTGCAGGATGGTGACATGACATGAGCAGGACTGAGAGGGGAGACAGGGGGAGAGATGAGTGACACAGCAGGGACACAAACATAATCACGGGGACTCAAAGACGTCCTTGGACGGTTGACAAAAAAGGAGATTTGCACTCTTCAAAACATGACATGAGTGTAACAGCAACAGTTCAGGTCAGTGGTTCCTGTTTCTGTCACGGGGGGGAGAAAAAGGGGAAACAAGGACAGGTAATGTAAAAAAGTGATAGACGTAAAAGGGAAAAAGGATTTGTTTCAGATCATGTACATGCTTCTCTATTGGGTCTTGCTGTTGTAGTAGACCGTTTGGAGTACTTTGGACACAAGGAGCGGAGAGAGAGGGAGGCAAAGACCAAAAAAGGTCTGGAGTCAGAGCTGGAGAAACTGCAGGCTTGACAGATGCTGCAGAGCCATGGGGAGAGGAGAGGAGGGACAGGCAGAGACAAACAGGAAGGAGAAAATAACCTAAGTGACAGTGAACTATAAGAAACTTGGGGTGTGGTTAGGTGGGATCCAGAAAGAGTTCCAGAGAGTCAGTGTGTGTGACGGCGGGGGGGTCAGGTGGGTCAGTCCCAAGAAGAAAGTGAGGGCTGGCTGTTATTGTAAATGTGATTCAGTGATTCTAAACAGAGCAACTGTTAACCCTGAGGAAGAAGAGTTTTACTGTAAATGCGTCACACCATGGACACCAGGGTTTCAAAGAAATTTTAAACGGACCCCTCACCCACCGGGCACCATGTCCACGGGCCCTGGCCTTGGTGCACTTGTCCCCGCCGAGGGGCTCCAGTCCACGGGGCCTGTTGGGCTCCAAACCCTGTTGGACCTGCTGGTGGGGGTCTACCAGGAGTTCTACTCCTCACAGTTTGCAAGGGAGAAGTACGTCTCTGGCTTCCTGCAATGGGGTGAGTGTTTTCCTCTTGTTGCTAAGTGTATACGTGTGTGTGTGTGTGTGTGTGTGTGTGTGTGTGTGTGTGTGTGTGTGTGTGTGTGTGTGTGTGTGTGTGTGTGTGTGTGTGTGTGTGTGTGTGTGTGTGTGTGTGTGTGTGTGTGTGTGTGTGTTCTTTTTATGTGCCAGGTTCTTCTGCTTTTGCTTGACTGACTCACACATGAAGCCACTGGCGAGTTCCTGACAACTGTTTAAATTAGATATTAACATGTTGACCTAGATTACTCCTCCGGTTTCTGACAGTACTTGTTGCTTGGCGAACACTTTGTTTGGCAAGGACAGTGAATCGATACATCACCAAATGTAGCATTGCGTGCGACTGAGCACATATTTTAGCCGTTTAAGAGCTACATTCCTGAGTAAGGACAACACAAGTTCATTTATTATTGATTAACTCTGTCAATGAGGAACTGTCTCAAAGCTAATCCACTAATTCCATGTTGGTGATTTGACTTGCTCGCATTGTTTAACTGTTGGAGAACTAATGTATAGGCAGAAAGGAGCCTTAACAAAGTTTCACAAATCCACTACATACACTGAACAAAAATATAAACGCAACACTTTTGTTTTTGCTCCCATTTTTCATGAGATGAACTCAAAGATATAAAACATTTTCTATACACACATAATAACCATTTCTTTCAAATATTGTTAACAAATCTGAAAAGATCTGTGATAGTGAGCACTTCTCCTTTGCCGAGATAATCCATCCCACCTCACAGGTGTGGCATATCAAGATGCTGATTAGACAGCATGATTATTGCACAGGCGTGCCTTAGGCTGGCCACAATAAAAGGCCACTCTGAAACATGCATTTTTGCTTTATTGGGGGGGTCTGGGGGGGGGTCCAAAAACCAGTCAGTATCTGGTGTGAGGGTTAGGATTAGGGTTAGGGTTAGGGTAATGTTGTGAATCGAGTGGCCCATGGTGGTGGTGGGGTTATGGTATGGGCAGGCGTATGTTATGGACGATGAACACAGGCCACTCGATTCACAACATTACCCTAACCCTAACCCTAACCCTAATCCTAACCCTCACACCAGATACTGACTTGTTTTCGGACCCCCCCAGACCCCCCCAATAAAGCAAAAATGCATGTTTCAGAGTGGCCTTTTATTGTGGCCAGCCTAAGGCACACCTGTGCAATAATCATGCTGTCTAATCAGCATCTTGATATGCCACACCTGTGAGGTGGGATGGATTATCTCGGCAAAGGAGAAGTGCTCACAATCACAGATTTTTTCAGATTTGTGAACAATATTTGAGAGAAATGGTTAATTTCCTTCGGGATGAATAAAGTCTTATCTTATCTTATCTTAGTGTATATAGAAAATGTTTTAGATCTTTGAGTTCATCTCATGAAAAATGGGAGCAAAAACAAAAGTGTTGCGTTTATATTTTTGTTCAGTGTATTATGTTCATATTGGATGATTCTGCTCTTACAATTTACCTGAGTGCCACTGCAAGTTTGTATTTGTTATGATTTGATGCAAACCTTATATGTGTGTGGCTTCTAAAACCTTTACCAATCCTTTGCTCTTAACTGGATGAGTCCCTGAATTAGTTATTGATGTCATGTGTTTCAGCTTTCTCCACTGAAACAGACTGAAGCTAACCAAACTGAGCCATGGTTTGTTTAAAACAGGGGTGTCCAAACTTTTTTCACAGAGGGCCTATACATACAGAAAAATATTCGAAGGGCCGGGCCACTCACTAGAGGTATATTGCCTCATGAGTTCAGTTATAAGTTAGCAAAATCAATCAAATGTAGGTAAATGATGCTTGTGAGTGTTGGCAGCTCATCCATTAAAACAGAAACCTCAGATTGATTATAATGGAGAAATAGGAAGGTTGTATTTCAAGGTTGTTATGTATATAAGTTATTGGGCTTTTTTCTTATCGACTTAGATTTGTTAGAACTTTTTTTTAAATGTAATTGACTGAATTTATTGTAAATTGGTCCTATTAACACATGAATACTACTGTGTTATATATGTTGACAGATACATTTAACAAGTACGATACAAGAAAAGCTCAAGTTTCATTTGTGGGCCGTATTACATTATACTTTTTTAATTTGCTGAGGGCCGATTCAAAATGGTCCGCGGGCCGCTTTTGGCCCCCGGGCCGTAGTTTGGACACCCCTGGTTTAAAACAATGTCAGGATTAAATATAGTGATGGTTTATTGTTGATTCATTATTTGCCAAACTGTGGGCTGTGTTTGGCCAATTAAAAGTCAGTGAAGCTTCAGGTGTCATGGGTCTCAGCGCACTTGACATCTCCACCTTCATTTATGTGCTGGAGAATATTTTGGGAAGCATGTAAACATTTGGATTTATCCTTAGAAAACAAGTCTGGACTTTGATCTCTAAACCGTTGATTTAAGTTTGGGTTCATAAATGAATTACATCACATTGGGTGCTGGAATCAGATTTTTTCCGAAATAAAATATATATATTATAGGTCACATGGTATGTCCTTATTAAGGACCCCCGAAGCCGTTTGAAAATACATCAAAGTACCTGGGTAAAATAAATAAAGAGATAATGGTGATTTCCTAAAATAAAAACATAACCTCATGAAGACAAAATGAAATAAGAATCAGTGAGAAAGAAAGATTAGCGCTGTTTGAATTAAGATAATAAAATAGGTAAAAATAACAATTGCTGCCACTTTTATTTGCTTTAAAACATGACACAAAATGGAATAGATGTTTGACATACAGTTTATTCACTACTGAGCATGTTGAAACAAAAGTCATGTTGTTTTTCCACAGATCAGATTATGACACACAATCCATATTTAGTGTTATTATAATGTACAGGATGCGGTATACAATATGTGAAAAAGACTTTCATACGAACAAAAAACATCTGATTTATAAACAAACTCATATAGCGATAATATTACTATCAAATTGCACTAAACACATGAATGATTTGATATTCATCTGCTGTAAATCCACACTGGATTCCATTTAAAGAGCGACCGACAGACAAAGGTCAGCATTTGTTCAGGGATTACAGCAGCATATAAACAGCTCTCTAAAATGAGCTGACCTCTGTGTTCTGACCCAGAGAGCAACCGGAGACCACCAGAGCTGGGGGGTTTCAAAATGGAATCCGCTAAAATGATTAGTTACCTGTAAAACGTATCACAATAAGAAATGCAATGTAAATAAAGACAAGAGCACATGTATATCCAGGGTTTCCCACACATAGACTAGCCGCCCAAGTATATTTCGCGAACCATTTCGTTTTTTTTTTATTTTATTTTATTTTTTTTATTTGTATTCGTCCGTGACCACGACGCCATCTGCGATCGATTAACTTGTGGACAATGATCCCTTGCTCTACGTTTCATATAGGTGTTCCCATAGATCTAGTCTCTCTTGAAGAAACCAAAATAGGATAACAAATATTTTATTTATAGGAAAACCTTCCTTTCATGAAGCATATCCAGGCAGCAGCCTATACACCAACACTTGAGCACATACTACAGTTTGAAAAAGCAGAAATAAAATCTGAGCTCTATTTTAGTTTAACACACACAGTTAAGCTCACACACTCTATTTAATGAACATATAGGTTCACCTGCTGAATTAAAAACAGAACAAATGAAGCAAAGAAAGTGAAAACCATAAAGCAGATTCAGGCAGTAGACGTATAGATTCACACTTAAAGTATTAGCCTACAGAACAGTACAGTTTACAGAGAAGAGAGAACATCTGATCCTTTACAACGAACACTATACAATCTTTTTAGGTTTTTAGTGACATTGTATTCCTGCTAGTAATCCATCATTTTTAGAAATGTTACAGAAATCTGATTACATCTTTTTTATGTAACTAAGTTGCCTTCTTTTGTTAAAAAAAAGCATCACGTGGTAACGTAATTAGGATACAAAAAAGAGTAACTGTATTACCTTTTTTTTAAAAAGACAATCAGATTGCTTGTACATTTTTACAAGAATGGGTAGTACTAGCAGTTACAGCACTTACAGTACATTTTAAAATAAAGATCAAAATATTATAGGTAATCTGCCTGAATTATCAATTTGCTTTCATTCAGGCTTTCATTCTTCTTTATTTTAAATGTATTTTTGTTTTAATGCAATAGGTGGACACCTGACTTATTAAACACAAATACTGTGTTTGCTTTTAATTCATGTATTAAAGAGCCATTTTGTATACAAAATAAATTGGTTTCTTCTTTTCTAAGGTCACATTGTTCTGTTGTCTTACACTGCAGTAAAACATGTGGGTACCTGCCTCTGCTCTGTGTAAGTCTGATAGCATGTCATCTCAACTCTCACCCCTTCGTCCACTCTCCTCCCTCTGTCTCTACTAGTGTCAGCAAACCCTTGAATGTGTGTATCTATGGTACTGTTCAGTACCGGGGCATGGGGTCATCATGTGCCCTCAGTGGTGGGACACTCCAAATGTAACCACACAATGCGTCCAGGAAGGAGGATCCAGTGTCCAATGTGTCTGTGTTAACACCCTTCCTTTGGTCAACTTTTTGTTTTAATCAACTAGTCTTTGGCATGCCCCATAGTGAAACCGTATATATCTTAAGGGTGTCTTGTAGACACTGGTGGTGATTGAGATGAGATTAGAATAATAAAGATCTGGATTTGATGAGGAGTGGACTTCTGATGAGCTCAACTGGATATAAAGACTTGAAGGAGGGCCTCATTGATCTCGTCTTTCAGCTGACGCCAGCAGAATAAAGAATAGATATACAGTTTGACACAGCACCATGATTGACCAATTGGCTAATTTTTTACTCAAAGAGTGCACTCATTATCAGCGTTTTAGAGGCAGCTGAAGGAGTGAGAGAAGAACAATTCAAATGAATAACTTAAATGCATTTAAGATTTGAACTTACAATATGCTTCATTAGTGTTCTTCGCAACTACCCTACTGAGGAAATATTTATTGTGAAGTCAGAGGCATGTGGAAAGTATGTTTATTTGCAATTTTTATGAACCTTTCGTAATGCGGAAAAGCTTGCACAATAATACTTTAACACTCAGTTATTGTGTTGCCGTCTGTGAAGCTCAGTGAGGCCTTAATCATTAAGGTTTTTTTATGACGAGAAGAACTGGTGGATTCTGGTCACCCTCTACACGGTTTTCCTAATAGGTGAGGTCAGTAATGGATACAGAGTCAACATTTACATGAGCTGACTGCATCACTGTTTTTTTCTTTCATTAAAAATATCACTAGTAACAGCAAGTAACAGTAGAGTTTACATGTTGTCCTTTGTGTTGATATGAAATCAACATCTAATAAATTGTACATTACTAATAATAATTGTACAGTCTAGCACAATTCATTCACAAACCATGTGCTGTATAGCAGCTGTCTATGTGCTTTCAGCCTGATACAAAACATTTGTTATCCACATATCAGAATGGATTATTACGGAGGGTTTAGTCATCAACATGTGCAGTCATGGGATATCCTCACAAGGCCCTTCAGCTATTCAAATGCGTTTCTTGTTTTATGTCCTAATTGGAATTGTGTAGACATGAATCAAGCAAATGACAAGCAGAAATGTTAGTAACAAATCTTACATAGAGACTTTCCATCATATCAAATAACTGTTCAACACATTTGATACATTTTGCAAACCTCACTCCTCCATCTCTTTGCCCTGACGTTCTTCATGGAGGGGAGTAATTTCCATTCCTGACGATAGGAAGCTGACACACACACACACACACACACACACACACACACACACACACACACACACACACACACACACACACACACACACACACACACACACACACACACACACACACACACACACACACACACACACACACACACACACACACACACACACACACACACACACACACACACACACACACACACACACACACCCCCCCCCCCCCCCCCCCCCTGACTGTTCCACAGACTTTCTTTTTTTGGTGGGATACAGCTGCAGGAAGCAACCAGAACAGGACGGACAGCGAGGTCCATTTCCTTCCCAGAAACAAACAGAATCATTTTTCTCCCAGTGTTTGGATTTTTAATAAAGAGCATCTGTGAAGGGATGTCACTGAGGAATGAGCAGACTGTTCAAACTACACCCAAAAGTTATCAAGGTGTTGGGTGGACATTATGGGATGTTTTTCATGGCTTTACTGTACATCAGGAAGTCATCGGTCAGACTTCCAC
This sequence comes from Notothenia rossii, assembly GCF_949606895.1. Lineage (NCBI taxonomy): Eukaryota > Metazoa > Chordata > Actinopteri > Perciformes > Nototheniidae > Notothenia > Notothenia rossii. Next base: position 30,722,860 of record NC_136907.1, read on the forward strand.
ATAGCTAAGAGAATATTAATCGACCTAGACAACTACATGAGGCTGTACGGATCTGGATTTCTGGAGCAATGACATATCCCACCTGGCCAAACGTCCTAGCATTTTTTGGATTTGGCCAGGGTGAAGCACGTCTGGGCACTTTGTCTGCTGCCGCTGTAACCTAGACCTGGATTAGAAACAAAGACGGTACAAAAGAGGTGGACATAGTCATCATGATTCCACCTATGGGTTTGTTGAATGCTTTTTAAGCTGAGAGTGGTGCAGGAATGAGTTCTAAACCTGTAGATAACTTAACCTTTTTCCACTTCCAGTCCCCTCGTCTCGAAGTCAACGTTTTTCAGCAAGTTTGTGGTTAGAAGTCTGAAATAAGGTCTGTGGCTAACACGTGTTCAACAGCAACTTTTCATTAGTAATAGTATCCAGATATTTCTGACATTGCACTTGTCTGACCAATGCTTCCATAATTGCCCATTCAAGCTTGTGCACCCTCTTTGTGAGTGGCTGTAGCGTTTTGTTTCTCTGTAGGCTCCAACATGTTGTCATGGATTTAATGAGTGAGTGGTAAGTGGAGACTCAGGGATGTTCCAGAATATGACAAATCCTATAATGACCCTGATTGAAGTGTTTACAAGCTTTAAAGCGATCAGATGATTTGACCTTCTGGATGTCCTTGACTGATCTTCCTTTTTAAGATGTGGTCATTTTGTTATGACTCTACTTCTATAACATGTGAACACACACACCGTTTCCTGATCGGTGTGTCCCTTCAGTTAGAAAATTATATTTACCATAAAGGGAGTTCCTCTTCAGCAGAGTAACTGTCTGAATTGGAGTTTCTAAGTACATCTAAAAATAGCAGCTATCATTTATGAATTGAGGCAAGTTTCCAGTCCTTCATTTTTATTTTCATTCCCCACCTCCTCACACACTTAGAGGAATGCAAGAGAGAGAACCTGCAGGCACACACACACGCTGCGGCCTCAGAGCTCAACGTTTCCTGAGTCAGAGGACAATCCTGTGACAAGGATCCTTTATCCTCTGCGAACACATGCTGTCGCCCTGGGTCAGGGGCTGGGCATGCATGTTGCGTCACAGAAAAACACACAGACGACTGTTTCTATGCTAGAATAGAAATAGACTGATGAATGGACAGCATTCATTTTGATGTCATACAGATCACTGACCTTTGTGCTATTGCACTACATAGGGGTGGCATCTCGGTCTGTAGGGACTTGGCTTGGGATCTGAAGGGTAACCGGTTCAGGTCCAGATCCGACCAAAAATACAGAGTGCGGACTGGTAGCCTGAGAATTGCTGGTTTGCCTCCTGGGCTCTGCCGAGGTGTCCTTGGTGCAAATCAAGGACTGAAATCCCCATCAGGGCTTAATGAAAGTGATCTTAATCTCAATCTCTTTAGGAATTTATACAAAGTTTTAGTATGGTAACAGAAAAAAAAAGGTAAATATATAAACCAATTTAATTTGGCCGCATTTTATGTCTTCTCTGTTTATTTGTTTTGCTTTTATTTATATTGGGGGCAGATGATGATGATGGTTTTAGCAATGACATAATATAGGGTCACCTGATTGAGACTGTGTGCCTTTGTGTTCTATGTGTTACCTGGCAGCTAGACTAAAGTTAAAGTGAAAACAAAGAAAGGCTATAAGGGGAAGAGGATTATAGAACATATGGAGCGAAGCCAGCATGCAGCAAAAAAATCTGCATAACACATTGTCTCTTGTATGTTTATTTCCCTCAATAGTTTTCTCCATTCACTTTGAATGGGGTGACGTCACGCTTTGCCGAACTGCATTGTGGCTCCGTCGCCTCGCTTTGCCTCCGTTGCTCGCTTCAAAAGTTGAGAACATTTCAACTTTTTAAGCTTCGACGGAAGTGTCAGCCAATCAAATCATATGCCGGTACAAGCTCTAGCCAATCAAACCGCGTGCTTGTGTGATTCGTTGTTGATTGAGCTTCAGACACGCCCGCCGGCAAGCTTCAACGCAAGCTGCCGTGTGGACGCTGCGTTAATTTAATCTAAGTGATGCTAATTATGTGCTAGCTCTTGCTTCATAGTAAGTGTTAGAGTAAATTACATTGTAAGTGTAATTCTATCAATCTTTTCATATATGTCTTACTGCAAGAAAACCAATAAGCTCAGTCCGCAAAATGCCATACCATTTCTTTTATTGATGTAATTTTACATCAATATATTTGTATATATTTATTAAGTTACTTATTTATTTAATTTTGGCTTAGCACAATCAAACAAACAAATCAAGCATGCAGGGTTTCAAATGACTCATCTGAACTCCTTGTATGAAATTGAGGATAAGGATATGTTTTTTCAACTGTGGTACTGTTGGTGCTTAGGAAGTTTAAGTCCTTCCATCCATAAAGACAAAACATTTCTGCGTTACCATCTGTCATGTTTCTGGTTGATCAGATCCCTTGTCCTGTCTTATTTGTAAGCTACAATGTATCATGAAAATGAAACAATCTCTCCCTTCTCTCGTCCAATCACAGCCGAGCCCCTGGTAAGGCAGGTGAGAAGGACTCGCATCAAAAGGGAAGACTTTCATATCCTGAAGGTGATTGGCAGAGGCACATTCAGTGAGGTGAGCAGGAGTGATACTCATATTAACATGATCTGATCAAGCATTTTGAAGTATCTGCTTTTACACTCTATTTACCCAAATGTGTCTTCCTATTTCATGAGCAGTGACAAGGTCTGTTATTAATTTGAAACTTCACGTTCTTCTTAATCGTCACCGCTGCAGGTTGCTGTGGCAAGGATGAGAAGCACACAGCAAGTGTATGCTCTGAAGATTATGAATAAGTGGGACATGCTGAGGCGAGGAGAGGTACACACACACACACACACACACACACACACACACACACACACACACACACACACACACACACACACACACACACACACACACACACACACACACACACACACACACACACACACACACACACACACACACACACACACACACACACACACACACACACACACACACACACGACGGGCTAGCCTGAGGCCTGTACTACGAATCTAGTTCAGCATATCCTGGATATGTTTGAGTTAGCCGGTTGACCTAATCTAAAACAAACGCGCTCTCGCTAAACTGTCCTACGACGCGGGTTATCAACTCGATTACTCAAGCCAGCCTTACCCTATCTAGTTAGGTGCGCGTTCACATTAAAGGGGTGGTATTTGGGGCAATCGACCAACCACAAACATGGACAAGAGTACTGACAGCGCAGCGTCATACTTCCTGAATGAAAAGTCAATAATAATATTAGACAAATATGAAGACGTTAAACTTTAAACATCCATGACTTAAACACTTTATCCAGGATAAAAGCCACATAGCTGCACCTGCAAGGTGAATACAGCTGGTAAAAGAAAATGGTTTGAATGTGTACATTAACAGGTTTATGATATCACTGCCCCGTCTAAGACACGAGTGGATCTGACTTTAATTACATTTGACTCGAGTGTTTCGTCAACTTAATGTGTTGCTTAAAATAATACTTCTGCATACAGTATGTGACACTGTGGGTGTTGCACGGCCAGACAGTGGTCAGTCCACTTACCCAGGAATTTTGAGTTGAACAATTACAGGAATATTATGTCTTTATGTTCAAATAATGTAAACATATTTTAGTAAATTGTTACCATAGAACATTTGCATGATTTTTTTAACATAAACCATGTTATCCTTATCTAAAATAATAACCTTCTGGCAACATAAAAAATCAGTAGGGCATAATGTTCGAACAATGTTATCAAAAACATTTTAAGAATGTTTTTAGAGAACGTTATCCTACCTTTCAGAAGAACATTCTGGGAACCAAAATAAAACTTCTCGATGAAACCATTCCTAGAACAATGAATAGTAACATTTTCAAAATGTTTTTAGGACTAACAATGTCTAGCTAGGAACTCAGACATGCAAACAGGGGACCCTGTTTTTTTTTCACGACACTGTGTCTCAGGGGATCTTAATATTTAAGAACCTATTAATGTGTTATACCAGATTAACGGAAATAATCTCAGCTAACTGACGATATAAACAATTTTTACCAAAACAAAACACAAGTCTCATAAGAAGCATCTAAATGACCCCTTAGCGAAATATGCTAACGGACATTGGCACAGAACTCAAGATAAAAGTACTCTTATTACTTATCGTAGCTGCACATACAAGATATTCGATTAAAACTGAGGTTCCACAGATTATTTAGGTATATAGTATCATCACTGAGTGATCCGAATTTGCGACAGGGGAAGCAAAGACAGACATAATAACACGTACCTTTACGGAGCTTCTAGGGAGATCGTCTCACCGTAGCTGTTAATCTGATCAAAAGACGTGTTCAATGGCATTAAAACGAGAAAAAATGCGGTTGAATCGGTTAATCCATAGGTTGATAAAGTTTCTGGGCAATAATTTGTCTTATTTATAATCCATAATTCCATTTGTATGTAAAAATCGCAGAGCAAAAGTTAGCTGCTAATGGTAGCCACCAGAGTGGCTGCTGCTTCCGGTCTTGGCTATGCGTCAGTCTAACACACACACACAACCAAATAAGGACTATGTGGGAGTTCCCTTCAATTCCATTGGCTCTGACGGTTAGAAAGAGATGATAAATGTCAAAATCCAGCAAGGGGAGCCAGAGATATGAAAAATCCACCCAAATGGCCCCAGAAGAGGTTTCTTGTTTGCTAAATCTGTCTAAAAGATCAAATATCACTTGTTTTGAATCAATCTTGATACATGGTAATTATTATATGTTGTACTTTGGATTCCTAAAGCTTTTAGTCTACTAACCCATCATCCAAGGTTATTTTTCACTATAAGTACAAAATATTTTTTGGACGGACACTATAATTTACAGTTTTTTACCATGTTCAATCTGAATTTTCTTTAAAATAAAAAACATCTATATTGAATCTGACTTTTCTACATCCAACTGACAGGTTTATCATTACTTTGAGAAAAAAGATTATTCATTTAACCCTTTTAGAAGGGAAGATATGGTAATTTGTTCTGGGAATGTCATTTTCGAACCTGAAACCTGAAAAACAGGCTCGGGTTTAACACATCCTTTTCAAACAAATACAACAACTTTGTTTTTTAAAGCGCACTACAAATAAATCTGACGTTGACCATGACCCTGTTAGTATTTCGCATCAGAGGAACATTTTATGAAAAAATAATAACCTCCTGAAAACATTATCCAAATGTTGCTTTCAAAATGTTCTTCTTTGGTCCTCATGTAACATTGAGGGAATGTTCTATAAAAGAACATCTTTAATGTGTTACCCCAACAACGTCCAAAACACATCCTTAGAATGTTGGAGGCAAAACGTTCCACCTTTGTTAACATATCACATGAAAGGAACATTTTATAAAAAAACGTTCTGTCATCTCAGGTCTCAATAACATCCTCAAAACATCCTCTGAATGTTGCAGTTAAAACGTTATGTCTTAGTTAACCTTAAACCTGATAGGAACATTATTTGAAATAATAAACGTCCTAAAAAGGTTATTTGAACATCAGATTAAAACATTTCTTTAAAACCTTATTGGAACCTATAGGTAACGTTAGCCAAAGTTGTGAGAACGTTCCCCACTAACTGGCATGTATTTATTATAAACGTTAGTCCTTAACATCCATCACTGTGTATATCACCATTCAAACATATTTTAAAAGTTGAACAAACCCCACACAGCTCTGTGAAATGTTGACTTTATTTAATCATTTCAGTAAAAACTAACGTTCATATTTCTCTTTTTGATTATAATACTGATGAACATTTAAAAAAAAAGCACTTTGGCAACTTACCACATACGTTTTAAAATGCTTAATAAGCATCGTAAGTTTCATGATATAATTTCTCCGTCATAATCAGTTGTTTCCGTGAACGGACGACTGTTGTGTATTGGCAAATGCTGCGGCTGCAAGGCATTGTGGGGCAGTATTTTTTTTTCCTCTCCTTTCGGTAAGGGAGGTTCAGTGGTTCCTAAGCTAAAGGAGGTTATAAAGGAAATTTGAAACCTCCTTTCCTATCACGTAGATAATTCGAACGGCACTTATTAAGATGTATGCGCTCAAACATCTTAAGAAAGTTATCACCAAAAATGTTAAGAATGTTTTTAGAGAACGTTATCCTACCTTTCAGAAGAACATTCTGGGAACCAAAATAAAACGCCCCACTGAAAACGTTTTAAGAACAGTAGGGCATAATGTTCTAATAATGTTATCAAAAACATCTTAAGAAGATTATCAAAAACATATTAAGAAGGTTATCACCAAACATTTCAAGAACGTTTTTAGAGAACGTTATCCTACCTTTCAGAAGAAAATTCTGGGAACCAAAATAAAACGTCCCGCTGAAAACATTCCTAGAACAACCAATGGTAACAAACATTTCTAGCTGGGAACTCACACATGCCACCGCAAACATGCAATATCTGCTTACAACTTATCATGAATTACGTGCTTGTTTGTTTTTTTCAAAAGGAAAATATGGTGACATCAGATTTTTTTTTAAACATCCTTTTCAAACAAATGCAAAAACTTTGTTTTTTAAAGCGCTCTAAAAATAAATCTGACTTTGAACATGGCCATGTTAATATTTGCCATAACAGCAACGTTTTATAAAAAAAGAATAACATCCTGAAAACATTTTCAGAATGTTTCTTGGAGAATGTTCTTCAATTGTTATCATGTATCATATCATGTAACGTTTTATAATGAACATCTTTAATGTGTTACCCAACAACGCCCAAAACACATCCTTAGAATGTTGCAGGCAAAACGTTCCACCTTTGTTAACGTATCAGATTAAAGGAACATTTTATAATACACTTTCTGTCATCTCAGTCCTCAATAACATCCTGAAAACATTTTCAGAATGTTTCTTGGAGAATGTTCTTCATTTGTTATCATGTAACATTGAGGGAACAGTTTATACAACCCTTTCTCTCATCTCAGGCCTCAATAACATCCTGAAAACATTTTCAGAATGTTGCTTTGAAAATGTTCTTCATTTGTTATCATGTAACATTGAAGGAACGTTTTATAAAGAAAATCTTTAATGTGTTATCCAACAACGTCCAAAACACGTCCTTAGAATGTTGCAGGCAAAACGTTCCACCTTTGTTAACATATCACATTAAAGGAACATTTTGTAAAACACTTTCTGTCATCTCAGGCCTCAATAACATCCTGAAAACATTTTCAGAATGTTTCTTGGAGAATGTACTTCATTTGTTAACATTTAACATTGAGGGAACAGTTTATCCAACCCTTTCTCTCATCTCAGGCCTCAATAACATCCTGAAAACATTTTAAGAATGTTGCTTTGAAAATGTTCTTCATTTGTTATCATGTAACATTGAGGGAACGTTTTATAAAGAACATCTTTAATGTGTTACCCAACAACGTCCAAAACACGTCCTTAGAATGTTGCAGGCAAAACGTTCCACCTTTGTTAATATATCACATTAAAGGAACATTTTGTAAAACACTCTCTGTCATCTCAGGCCTCAATAACATCCTGAAAACATTTTCAGAATGTTTCTTGGAGAATTTTCTTCATTTGTTATCATGTAACATTGAGGGAACATTTGTATACAACCCTTACTCTCATCTCAGGCCTCAATAACATCCTGAAAACAATTTCAGAATGTTGCTTTGAAAATGTTCTTCATTTGTTATCATATAACATTGAGGGAACGTTTTATAAAGAACATCTTTAATGTGTTACCCAACAACGTCCAAAACACATCCTTAGAATGTTGCAGGCAAAACATTCCACCATTGTTAACATATCACATTAAAGGAACGTTTTATAAAAAAACTTTCTGTCATCTCAGGCCTTAATAACATCCTCAAAACATCCTCTGAATGTTGCAGTTAAAACGTTATGTCTTAGTTAACCTTAAACCTTATAGGAACATTATTTGACAACAAATAAACATCCTAAAAAGGTTCTTTGAACATCAGAATAAAACGTTTCTTTAAAACCTTGTTAGAACCAATAGGTAACATTAGCCAAAGTTGTAAGAACGTTCCTCGCTAGCTGGGTTTCCTGCAACGGCAGTTTAAAGTGTATTTCCAATTCCTCCGCACACTGAGCTCTGATTGGTCAGCAGGCGTGGTGCTTTCGCTGAGTTGATCTCTTATCCTGGAACCTATCCTGCTTCCGAGCACAGACTAGGTTCCAGGATAAGTCACCATGGAGATCTAGCCCCCTAAAAAGTGAACCATCTTCGTAGTACCGGAAATCCCAGAAGTTATCTTGCTAAACGAAAATCCTGCTTCGTAGTATACCCCCAGGGTAACTCAAACATATCCAGGTTATGTTGAACCGGTTTCGTCGTACAGGCCTCTGCTCTCACATTCACAAGACAAAGAGTACCCAGCTAGCGGGGAACGTTCTCACAACTTTGGCTAACGTTACCTATAAGGATGTGCTTTGGGCGTTGTTGGGTAACACATTAAAGATGTTCTTTATAAAACGTTCCCTCAATGTTACATGATAACAATTGAAGAACATTCTCCAAGAAACATTCTGAAAATGTTTTCAGGATGTTGTTCTTTTTTTATAAAACGTTGCTGTTATGGCAAATATTAACACGGTCATGGTCAACGTCAGATTTATTTCTAGAGAGCTTTAATAAACAAACTTGTTGCATTTGTTTGAAAAGGATGTTTTAAAAAAAATCTGATGTCACCATATTTTCCTTTTGAAAAAAACAAACAAGCACGTAATTCATGATAAGCTGTAAGCAGATATTGCATGTTTGCGGTGGCATGTGTGAGTTCCCAGCTAGAAATGTTTGTTACCATTGGTTGTTCTAGGAATGTTTTCAGCGGGACGTTTTATTTTGGTTCCCAGAATTTTCTTCTGAAAGGTAGGATAACATTCTTTAAAAACATTCTTGAAATGTTTGGTGATAACCTTCTTAAGATTTTTTTGATAACCTTCTTAAGATGTTTTTGATAACATTATTAGAACATTGTGCCCTACAGTTCTTAAAACGTTTTCAGCGGGGCGTTTTATTTTGGTTCCCAAAATGTTCTTCTGAAAGGTAGGATAACGTTCTTTAAAAACATTCTTGAAATGCTTGGTAATAACCTTCTTGAAATGTTTTTAATGACCTTCTTAAGATGTTTTTGATAAACTTCTTAAGATGTGGTTGATAGCATTGTTAGAACATTATGCCCTACTATTCTTAAAACGTTTTCAGCGGGACGTTTTATTTTGGTTCCCAGAATGTTCTTCTGAAAGGTAGGATAACGTTCTCTAAAAACATTCTTACCATTTTTGGTGATAACTTTCTTAAGATGTATGAGCGCATACATCTAAATAATAAGTGCCGTTCAAATTCTCTACATGATAGGAAAGGAGGTTTCAAACTTCCTTTATAACCTCCTTTAGCTTAGGAAAAGCTTCTGGCGAAAACGTTTTAAGAACAGTAGGGCATAATGTTCTAACAATGTTATTAAAAACATTTTAAGAATATTTTTAGAGAACGTTATCCTACCTTTCAGAAGAACATTCTGGGAACCAAAATAAAAGCTTCTGCTGAAAACGTTTTAAGAATAGTAGGGCATAACGTTCTAACAATGTTTTCAAAAACATTTTAAGAAGGTTATCACCAAACATTTTAAGAATGTTTTTAGAGAGCGTTATCATACCTTTCAGAAGAACATTCTGGGAACCAAACAAAAACTTCCCGCTGAAAACGTTTTAAGAATAGGAGGGCATAATGTTCTAACAATGTTATCACCAAACATTTTAAGAATGTTTTTAGAGAACGTTATCCTACCTTTCAGAAGAACTTTCTGGGAACCAAACAAAAACTTCCCGTTGAAAACGTTTTAAGAATAGGAGGGCATAATGTTCTAACAATGTTATCACCAAACATTTTAAGAATGTTTTTAGAGAACGTTATCCTACCTTTCAGAAGAACGTTCTGGGAACCAAACAAAAACTTCCCGCTGAAAACCTTCCTAGAACAATGACTAACATTCTCAGAATGCTTTTAGAACCAAACATTTCTAGCTGGATATGTGCTGTTCTCACTGCAAAGGCTGGGCTTAGATGAATTACTTACAAATTAAAGCACATGGTGAAACTGTCCATGATTTGTTTTGTGCCTCAGTGGGACAATTATTTGGATATCTGTCTTTCTACTTGAAGCCTTTGTGTTTGTGTTTTACATAGACAGCGTGTTACCAGGAGGAGAGGGAGGTGTTACTCAGGGGCGACCGATGCTGGATCACAGAGCTGCACTATGCCTTTCAGGATGACAACTACCTGGTGCGTATGAACATACATGATGTCAAGTATGTTGTACTTGTACTGCTAGCATATTCTGCTTTTAACAAAAATTCTGCTGCTATTTTCCAACACATCCACCCTGTCCTCCTTCAGTACCTGGTGATGGATTACTATGTAGGGGGGGACCTGCTGACTCTGCTCAGTAAGTTTGGAGACCGGATCCACGAGGACATGGCTCAGTTCTACCTGGCTGAGATGATCATGGCAATTGACTCCATCCACAGACTGGGATATGTACACAGGTACACTATTCTTCTCCTTAAACTAGGGACTATTTGTCGATGGGATCACACCAGCAGCTATGCCAAATTGGGCCACAGGGGCATCAAGTTGTTCCACACTTTTTCGCCCTTTCTGAGGCCACACCCATTTTTAGACTCGGTCCTAATCTTGATCTTAACTGCAAAACGGTTCATTTCTGTGACGCCAAATCAGGCCTGGGACTTTAAGACTACACACTAACATGTATGCACTCTATCCTGGGACTGTGACATGGAGGTAAATAATGTGATATCAATTAAATCTGACATTTAGAGATGAAAATGGCCCGTTCTTCCCAATTTCTTACACAGAGACATCAAACCTGACAACATCCTGCTGACAGCGGATGGACACATACGACTAGGGGACTTTGGTTCCTGTCTGAGGCTCCTCGAGGATGGGATGGTGAGGGTTGACACTTTCTTAGAATTTTCACAAAAGATACTCTAAAGAGGGTAAAAGAATGACAAAAATCCAGCATATCATGTTAAAACATTTGTTCTTGTGAGTGAATTTTTAAAACAACAAAACAAATTGGAAATTCTGGCCATGACCTTATACATTTCTATTTAAAATCAATTGGCCTGCTTGTTTCATTTCAGGTTCACTCGTCACTAGCAGTAGGGACCCCTGACTATTTGTCTCCAGAGATTTTAAGGGCCATAGAGGGGGCTGGAGGTTATGGTCCTGAATGTGACTGGTGGGCTCTGGGTATCTGTGCCTATGAGATGATGCTGGGGACCACACCCTTCTTTGCAGAGTCCATCTCGGAAACATACGCCAAGATCATCAACTTCCAGGTACATTGACACGCTGACAAAATGTTCTCAGTTTTCATTATTTATAAATATTTATGTTTACTTTACCTATATATTGATTTTATGGCTTTGATGAAAACTTGATTATGATCGTCAAATAATGCATTCTATGAGTATTTCTCTAGCAGACCACTGGAGAACATTGCCTAGTTGCAGTTGTCTGAAGATAGCGTGACAAATTTGTTTTAGCCAAAGCAATAAAATCATTTCTAATTATATAAAATCATTTTCAAATCAGCCTTTGGTTTTGATTCTTCAGTAAGTAGCCTGGTGATAAGAGGGGGACATTTACAGAAACTGGGTCATCATTTGGAAATGTACCTTTTCAGGATGATTCAAAGCTGTATTTTTTAGAATACAGTTTGAAATACAGTAGAAAGCATTTTTAAGATTGTGTACTACACAACAGTACATTGGATTTGGAAGGAGCAGGCAAGAGTAAGACTTCCTTAAAACCCTTTTGCTTAGCAGTAGTTATACTACTAGTGGTATCAGAAGAAGTGATGTAATCAAAAGACATTTTGAAATGTGTCTTCCTCATCTTCATCCCCAGGAGTATTTCGAATTCCCTTCTTCTGGTCCTGAGATTTCAGACAAGGCTTGTTCCTTTATCACTGGGCTCATCTGTGAAAGGGAAGTCCGTCTGGGAAGGAAAGGCTTCAGTGACTTCAGGAGCAATCCCTTCTTCTGTGGACTGGACTGGGCTTCCCTGCATAAACTCCCAGCCCCCTTTCTGCCTGAAGTCTCTAATCCAACGGACACCTCCAACTTCGACATCCTGGATGACTGTCTCAGTGAAATGGTATTGTCTTTAGAGAATGTTTCCATACACTTATGAAGAGACCTAGGTTGTGTCTGAAAGAAAGTGTAGACATGTTATCACACTGAGAAACCTGGTAAATGGTGCACCCTTAATAATCAACCCAGTCTCACGGCATTTAATCTATTGATTCGTGTTCACCAACTTGATTTTCCCCTTTTTTTCGTGTCACACAGAAAGATTTCCAAAGCAATGTATTTCTATTTGCCATCCTTGACGAAAAGAAATGGGGGCTCAGAGCCTCAGAATACTGAAATCAGTATTTTTTTTTATCTTTTAATTTTTTTTTCCTTCTAATTTGTTGTTCTTTCCTAATTAACACACTGTTATTTACTCAACAATAACACACAATTCTCCTTGTTTTTATTTATTTGTTTAATTCTATAATATCTGTCTTTTTTGCCGTCCGTCAGGAACTGAATTTCAAAATAAAGTCACCGGAAACAGACGTAGGCGATACACACCCACTGAACTGATTACCCAAGATCCTCAGCTATGGTGGAAGCTCGGTAATTGCAGCGCCATATAGATAGAATCTATCTATATGGCGCTGGGTAATTGGATGTTTTAGCCGCAATGCACGTTGGGATATGATGTTTATGCAATATGAAATCTGAAAAAATGAAGAAATAATACTTTATTCCGAGTGTACTTTTTCTCTTTGGACGTCGTCATATGACGGCATTTTATAAAACGGACAAGTCAAATCAAGCAATCTGATTTGTTCTTAGCCGTGATATACTGAGCGTATACCACGGGTAGAATTGTAAGTTACTTTTCACAACAAGTCAGTATCCCTCCGCGTTTGAGAAAAACAGTATACCGTTGGGCTGAATTGCTTTTCATACTGGAACAAGAAAGCAGCGGAGAAGTAACAGGGCAGAAACCCTCCTTTTTACGCAGCGGTCCAGACATAGACATCAAACGGCAAAACATATTCAGTGTGCAGTTCCTTTGGCATTAGGGCAGATATATCTAGACACTTTCCAAGGTTTGACATAATGAATTGTGCTACTTTTAAAGCAAGCAACGATGTTTTCAAATCTGTAATCAAAGAGGTCCGCAAAAACAGTATCGACCAATCAGATTGCTTGATTTGACTTGTCAGTTTTATAAATATATTTACATTTCTTCCATTGCGAAACAAACTTACAAAGCATAAGAAACATTTAAGATTGACTTCGACCTCCGGGGGGGTCTTACTATGGAGGAGTGGATTGAGGAGTGCCTATCTCCAGAAAAAATAAGCACCTAAACGACGACATGCAGAGCTACGTGAAGAGCAGGTAGACCAACTGGAAAAGTACCACCATTCAAAAGCTTTCTGATGCAGGTCTTGAAACAAAGCAGAGAAATTATGACCTTTAGTGGCCACAGGTGCAAAAGCTCTCTCCAGAGCTACTGGAAGCCGAATCTCGGGGACCGGAGAAAGTGGAGCAATATTCTCGCCACGCCAAGCAACAGCCTAGAACAACCTCAACCTATACAAGTGACCACGTAAGCCATGCTACTGATGCTGGACTGTTTTTCAGTGGGTGCACAATAAACAGCAACATAAACATTCATGTAAATAGCCAAATAATGGATCAACGCTCTCTGTCTAATATGTTCGCTAGCTGTTAGTGTTGTTGCATAGCAACCACCTCGCACTATGTTTTGTTCAGAAGGCAACGGAGGGACTATTTTATTTTGAACATCATAATTCACTAATAAAAACTATTTAAATTAGAGTGTGTATTTTTCTTTCATATTGCCACACTTGGTAACCGTTTTATAAAAGCAATAGCTCACTTCGGCTTCGCGTCGGGCCGAACCACGCCCCTTAGCTGTGATATAATGAGCATATACCACGGCCTGTCGTGAGCTATTGCTTAAGTAATACACGGTGTGGCGGCATTAAATATTACACATCTGCCGTAGTTCTTTATTTATAGAGCCCTGATTAGAAGACAAACTGGAAGAACTTCCACCGTGACGTGACGTGGATCATAAATATATCAGCAATTAAACAACATCTTCAATTTCTCTTCACACAATAAGTCTCCTTGCAGTATCAATATTAATTTGGCTGACTTTTATATTTGATCCAATTGGTAGATAGGTTATATTTACACCATAACGGTGCACCGCTAATAGAAAAGGACTTGTAATTTTTAAAGATATTATTGATTTTCTTTGAATTAAAGAATGTAAATACTGAGTTGAAAGAATAGTCAGGGGTTTGGGGTGATGGGAGAAACATCTATGGATTCAGAATTTCAATAGCTTACCATTAAATGATGGATATACCTTTCTGTCTGTGATGTTTTACAAATCTGATATTAATGTGTAGAAGTAAAAAATGTGAAATAATATAGCAATATCCTGTAAAATTATGTGAAAACATGAATACAACTACACATCTTCAGATGTTACACATATATAAGTGTCCTACACTAATAATAAAAAGTATAATTTGTGTTAACACTTTAAACTTGACAGTTTTTTAACCTGCACCACCTAGTGGTTAAAGCACGTTATTGATTTTTTTTGTTGGATATGTTATATTTGATGAAAAAAATATTAAGATTACATACTTTTATAGGGGGAAAGTAGAAGGTCAATGATAGAAATATAGAATATAAAATATCAAGAAGATAATGTAAGTGATCTCTACAATAAAACAGTTTAGTGCTGGATGTACAAAGATATTAAAGGTGGGGTAGGTACATTTGAGAAACCGGCTCGAGATACACTTTTTGTTATATTCCATGGAATGCTCTTAACATCCCAATAGCAATGAATATCTTAAGTGCTTTGACAAAAAATCCATAAAAAGAATTTCATCTGTGGAAGACGTAGCACTGTAAAAAGCACGACCAATCATTTTAACCGGCCCGGCTAAAATAACTGGATGGCCTACCTGCCTGTCAGCCTTACATCTGTGCACAAACTTATCTTGTGCCCTCAATGGTCATGTGCGCGTTCGTGTGTTGGTGGAGGGGCTCTGTCAGGAAGTGACAGATTTTTTCCTGTTGTGTATTTTCAAATTCTAGCCACTCGAGCTGGTTTCTCCAAAATTACCTACCCCACCTTTAATAGGAGGATGTGCAAAACAGAAAAACTAATTAACCTTTAATTAAACATTAAAGAATACTTTAGGTTAAGGTCTTCTTTTAAGTAAGAAAAAAGCTTTGGGGTTTCTACAGATAAACATTAAGCCTGACAAAGTACTTAACGTCTAATATATTGCTTTCCTGCAATGTTAACTATTTTGAAGCACTTATTTTAGCTGATATTATACATATTAATTATACTCTTATAGGATCTATGTAGATATAATAATAAATGTGCAGAATATGACAGTTTAATGGTGGAGGTATACACATATTGATAGATGTCTTGTAATGCACTGTTGTGGAACCTGTGACCCAAGTTTTTCATTCATTGCATAACTACACCGTAGTTGTGTATGATATGTCAATAAACCTTTGAAAATCTTGAAATCTTGAAAGGGATGTGCAAAATAGCCATTATACAGTCTTTAATTAACTATTAGTAGAGAATAACGAGTAATGAATATGCTTTATAGGGATCTGCAGATAAATGTTTAGTCTTTTCAAGCACCAACTATCAAATATCTCTCCTGATTGTTGGCACTTGACAATCACCTCCCCTGAATTTTACTCAGATGTAACTAAAGTCTGATTTAAGGGTTGTTTATATTTCTCATCATTAATCAGAAGTACTAAAATAAATATAGTGGAGTAAAAATACCAGGTTAACCTCTGAATTGTAGTGGAGTAAAATTACAAAGTAACAACGAGCTGTCTTGTGGGTATATATTAATGCTGCCCATTATGGGCACAAGCGATTTTCACCCATTTATTAACGATATGTTTTAAATGTGATAACACCAATTTGTTTCTTATCCCCTAAACCTCCAGGGGTGTACACAGTTTAATACTGGCAACTTCTAAATGTGGGAAAAACGAAAACGTCTTTTAAAACTACAATTCCCAGTAGAGACGTGCCATAGAACATGTTGCGAACATAGGTTGTGAAACACAATAGCCAGCATGTGTAGTTCTGGGTGGGGGGGGGCTGTTTGACGCTCGGCGTAACCTTGGCACACTGCCACTCCAACATCCAATCACAGAGCTTGAAGATTAATCACGGGGTTTGTCCAGCAAAGGGACTGTAGTCCCAAACGATAGCTGAGGATTATGAGTCCTAAACTGCGAAAAAACTATTTGTTTCTCCGAATCGAAGGGGGAAAACACAAAAGCATTGTACACAATTTAAACCAATCAATGTTGTGTTATTAACAAGGATAAACTGATGTTTTTAGTAATGCTGTCAAAATTATCGCGTTAACGGCTGTAATTAATTTTTTGAATTAATTGCGTTAAAATATTTAACGCATTTAACGCATGTGCAGAATGGCCCGCCCCATACATCCCACCAGTGGCAGCGCCAGGGTATGGCTGGGGTAGGCTATACCCATACCAATAAATGGCTTAGCCCCACCATGAAAAATGAAGTTAAAGTAAGCAAAATAAAGTCTGCCAACTCGCGCCGAGAATTGCACAGACAGCAGTTAGTAAGATTGATTTCAAATGCGTACCGTCACTTGTGTCTCAAAGCGCGTTTGCGTACCGACGTAGCCTACTTGTGAAGCTTTTCCAGAAGGCGGTTAGATCACCGGACGACGAGTCGGTCTCCGTGTGCACAGACAGGGCTGCTGTTAACGTCGGTCTGTACAACGGAATTGTGCCAAAACTACGTCAACCGGCTGCGGAGGGAGACTCCCTCCCTTCACTGGAGAACTGCGCTAAAACAGCTGATCACAACGTTCACACTCTTTGGTCACGAAGTACTCCACTAGCCCCCCCCTCTCCGTCGACTTTCCTGAAGTACTCCCCCGTTGATAGAAATCAACACGTAATGAATTAAGACCCCACGGTTTTATGATTGATAGGTGTGTGGGCTGTCTTTTATTTTGACACACAGACATTTTTTATAATAAACATACATACTGTATGTTAAATTGATATATCCACCTTCTTTCATTTATCTTTTCATTCCCACAACAATATACATAAAGAAATGGCATATTTTGGACATAGTTTGAATGGTGATTAATCATGATTAATTACTTTTTGAGCTGTGATTAATCTGATTAAAATTGTAATCGTTTGACAGCCGTAGTTTTTAGTTGATGAGTACTGCAGATTACTATGCAAACTTCAAGACCGGAAATACTGTTTTCACCCCAAGCTGTTGCCTGGCAACGCAATTCTGTTGATAGTTATTTCATATTGCATTAACACCATATCCCAACGTGCATGGCAGCTAAAACATCCAAACACCGAGCTTCATTTCATTTTCATTTCAAGCCTTTATTTACCCAGGTGTATCCCTTGAGATCATTGATCTCTTTTTCAAGGGAGACCTGCTCAAGTAGGTTCCACATCAAACATAAAAACATAAACAGAACAACCAAAAGGACATCATACAGCATCATTACAGGGATTACAATTTAAATAACTATCCACATGAACAGGTACCAACAGCTTCCGATTGAGTAGCATCCAACCGAGCTTTAAAAACATTTAGTGGCACCAGATTGCTCAGTTTCCATTTAATTTGCAGACTATTCCAAGACAGTGGAGCTGCGCATCTAAATGCCATCTTCCCAAAGACAGTCCTAGCAGTTGGCACATTTAATAAAAACACAGCATGCGATCTCAGGCAGTAGCCACTTACAATTCGCCGTGAGATCAGGGAGCAGTTGTAGGATGGAAGATTCCCCAACATGGCTTTGTATATAAAAATGTACCAGCGACTGAGCCTCCGTACAGTTAGCGAAGGCAAACCAGCCCTTGCATACAGGGTACAGTAATGGGTTAATACTTTACAGTTTGTCACAAATCTTAGTGCACTGTGATACGCAGCATATAACTTGATCAGGTAAATGGCAGGTGCATTCATATAAAACAAATCACCATAGTCCAGCACAGGTAAAAAGGTCACAGTGACTAGCCTTTTCCTGGCCTCAAGCGAGAAACAGGACTTGTTCCTGTAGAAGAAACCTAGCCTAACCCTCAGTGTTTTAAGCAGGTTATTGACATGAAGTTTAAAAGTAAGACAATCATCAAGCCAGATACCAAGGTATTTGTAACAGGTAACCACTTCAAGTTTTATTCCTTGCATAGTTACAATATCCAAAACAGGCTCTGGTGTCTATTTAGCTTTTGAAAAGAGCATTAATTGGTTTTATCAACATTTAAAAGAAGCTTTAGTTCAGAGAGCCGAGTCTGAATAATGTTAAAAACAGCCTGCAATTCAACAACAGCCTCCTTAATGGAGGGACCTGCACAGTACATCACGGTATCGTCCGCATAAAAATGTAAGGTTGCTCCATTGACATTTTCACCTAAACTATTGATGTAGATGGAGAATAATAGCGGACCTAGAACAGAACCTTGTGGTACACCATTAGTAATGTGTAACCACTCAGAAGACAGCCCATCAAACTGAACACATTGGGACCTTTCAGAGAGGTAGTTCACAAACCACCCCACTGCATGGCTGGATATGCCAATACTGACTAGCCTCTGCTTCAAGATGCGATGATCGACAGTATCGCCTACATTTGTTTCCGGTGACTTTATTTTGAAATTCAGTTCCTGATGGCAAAAAAGCCCGATATTATAGAATCAAACAAATAAATAAAAACAAGGATAATTGTGTGTTATTGTTGAGTAAATAACAGTGTGTTATTTAGAAAAGAATAACAAATTACAAGGAAAAAAATATTTTAAAAAATACAGATTTCAGTATTCTGAGGCTCTGAGCCCCATTTCTTTTCCTCACGGACGGCAAAAAAAGTCTGGCATTATACGATTTAAAATAAAAACAATAATCGTGGCTTGATATTGAGCAAGAAAATGTTTTTTATGAACCACACAGCTTCTGGTCTTCCAAGACCCGACCGGACAAAAAGACGTGGTGCAGGCACGAAACATACTACCAATAGAAATACATTTATTTTAAAATCGTTCTGTGTGACACGGGAAAAAAAGGGGAAAATCGTGTTGGTGAACACGTATCAATAGATTAAATGTCGTGACTATAACACGAAATGCCGTGAGACTGGGTTGTAATAACTGTAGGTAAGCATGCAGGTTTTACCTCAGGTAAAACATATTTAGATGTCTGGGACATATTTATTAGCAGTATGCTATGTACACTAAGCCAGTGTATTTAGACAATCCCGTTTAACTTAGACAAAGAATGAGGGACAGGGGATGTGAAGCTGACAATTGAGCGGCCCGACCAAGCAAGGAGGCAGAGGCAGAACGTCCAAAAATACAACCCGGTGTGGGCATTTATTAAGTCATACACATCATTCACAGCCTCAATCCGGCTGAACA
Source organism: Notothenia rossii (assembly GCF_949606895.1). Lineage (NCBI taxonomy): Eukaryota > Metazoa > Chordata > Actinopteri > Perciformes > Nototheniidae > Notothenia > Notothenia rossii. Next base: position 30,742,555 of record NC_136907.1, read on the forward strand.
TGTGCAAACCGTCACCAACCACAGGGATTTTTGCACCACACTACCAGCCTCCAAACAGACAGGGCAACAGAGCCTAAATACACACCCACACTAATCAAACCAACAGGACACAGGTCAGGGGGGAGCAATTAGACACAGGTGGGGGGGGGAGGAGACAACACAGTGCACCAGGTGAACATAATCAGGAGTAACAGAAAGAACGGGAGGGGGAACACTTTTCAAAATAAAAGAAATGTGCAATATACAAGGCCCGAAGCCGTCAGTCCATAGTGACGAAGTTACCTTCGTCACAGGGGATTTACTGGAAATATGTTTTAGTAGTTGTCCGGTCGACCTTACACTTGATGGGTATATAGCTGAGGACCCAGGGAGAGTGCCTTGTTAAATGTGAGATTTTAAGGATGAGCGCTTCTCAGGCACGTTGGAAACAAGTGCTTTATTAGTGAAAAAATGTGGCCTTACACACGAATCAGTTCAACTTCTAACAAAACAACACCAGCTGGTTATTTGTATCCGTTGTTTCCTGCAGGAGACGCTGTCTGATGTAATGGACAGAGCTCCAATTGGGGTGCACTTGGCTTTTGTTGGATACTCTTACACCGCAACCTGGTAAACGTATTTCATGGTTGATGCTTTGTGTGCATCCAATGAGTATAACCGGCTTTTTAGAAATAATCTGATTCCGGAGTTAACTGAATATTCTACAATTGCTCTCTCTTTTATAGTCAGACGGGTGCCATCGACCGAAGTCTAGACATCATGATGCAGATTGACCACTCAAGTCTCAGGGACTGTGAGAGCCGTTACACACCGGAGAAACTGGTGAGACATCATCCACCTGAAGTCTTTAGGACCCTTTGTCTGTTGTCAGGTTGCACCAGTTAACTTACAGTGTATGCAGCATTTATATGACTGTACTTTCATATGATCATAAATATTATTCGGTGTGTTTCCTCATTCCGATGGGCCTTATTTGGTTTACCCATGGTTCGAATGCAGAGTCAGCAGTGGCAGCTCACAGACAATCTGCCAGATGAGCTGTCTGCATTGCTGGAGCTTCCACTCACATTAGAGCAAGGTCAAACTGCATCCACCCACACCACCACTGAGGAAGAGGAGGAGGAGAATGAGGAGGAGGATGTGGAGGAGACCGACCAAATATCCGGACTCCATGAAGACTTGCAGAGGTATCAATTGATACTAATACCCTCATTGCCCAATCCATAGACTAAACTACTTGGAGCAGTTGAGTCCCAATTATTTTTAATCAGTACACAAAAAAAAAACGAAACATTGACAATAATTAAATGTATTATCTCAACAATATTTTTGAGATAATACACATATTTGTATTAGGTTAGCTGAAAGCAATAATGTTAAGTTTAAATAAAATACAAATTAGGTTCATCCTAATAATATTGCTTTCCATAGTGCGTCCACTGGGTCAGGGAGGGAGGGGGTGATGTCAAGGTGCCTTAGGTATATTTAGTGGGCACAAGTTCTCCACAGCCTGCAGGTTTTCAAGGTTTAATCAATTTAAGTTAATCATTCATCTGGGAGTAATGTAGACAATACCTCATCGCTGTGTTATTTTCTTCTTTTGTACCACGTGTTGGTGCCCTGGTAGTTAGATTTCTATAACTCTTTGTCATTGTATTGTCTCTTAGCACTGCTATAAGCTCTAAATCCCTAAGTGTAGGTCCATGCTTTAAGTTTAGCACTGACTTCTGCATTAACCCAATGTTTATAATTTGGGAATGTCCGCACAGTATTACTGGCTACAACGTAGCCAGGGAGAAACTCTGGAATCATACAGCTTGAAAAACAATTTTTATGTCATATATATATATTTATTATTTTAAGCAATTATTATTTAATTGTTTGTAAGAAAATAATACTGTTAGAAACATTCGCAAACTAGAAAAAGTACAGGTATAGGTCAACTATATATATTTTACCCTTCAAATTAAATATCCATTGCAGAGGCATTACATTATCCCAACCCAATTTGAGGAATAAAATAACAACAATAATAACATATGATGAAACTCACAGTCTTCCTTCTTTACCCACCAGGCGGTTACAGGAGGCAGAGAGGAGATATTGTGAGCTGGAGAAAGAAATGGAGAGGTTGAAGGGGGAGATGCAGGACTGGAGAGCCCCCAAGGAGACAGGCAAGGGATCAACAGCCCTGCTTCCTCTTCACACCATCATCTTCATCATCCTCTGTTCCGCTCTGTTTCACTTTATATTGTATGCAGTCATGCCATGAGACCGCAGGGACCAATAGATTTGAACACTGCAAAGAACACAGTCATGAAATTGCAATCATTATATGAAAATGAATCATAGTATTACTGTAAAGCTACACATAGGAATGTTGGAACTGTTGATGTAAATTACATTAAAAGTCATGGCCATATATAGGTAGACATGTCGTTTTTGTCGAGATCAAATTTGAAAATCTGCTGCTTTCAGAATGCCAGGTAGTTCAGTAATATGACCTGATCACACAGACATCAACATGACCCAAGTACTACTTTACAGTCCTGAGTCTCTTAAGAACAACATAAATGTGAGGTGGAGCGAGTTCCAAACAATATGAGCAACTCTGAATAAACACACGGCTTCACAGTGCTGGCAGCATCTGCTTCTATTGGAGTGCTCAGTCAGAACATGGTGATAAATACCCACTCTAAGAATAGCCTTGGTATGCATGAACTTGGAAGCCCCTTTCCATAAGTCAATACGGTGTCATGAGCTTTTTAAAGAGGCAGCGGTGAGGGTCTTCCTGCTGCTGGGCTAATGGATGACAGTGCCATGAAAAATTACCAGAACTCCTGTTGTTGCAAAGCCATGTGGAAAAAAATCACATGCCTCGCTCCATGTGTGACGATAAAAAGGCTTTCTTCACTTTAGCTGCTGCTCTCTCCATCACTTCTGTCCCTCCATTAACCTGCACACCGTCGTCCTTTCATCACCACAGAGATGTACTGTTTTTTTGTTTTGTTCTTTGTGTTATTACAAATCTGGCTGGCCAGCAGTGCACCCAAAGGCTGAATGCCTGCAGCAGCAGCAGTGCCGCCGCACATCATGGGCTCTGATGTTCCTCTCTCTCCTCCAATCACAGCACTGAGTCTCTGCCCAGCATCTCTTGCTCTGCCTGCCCACTGTGTGGACGCACCAAGGGATGTAAGCCTAACTTTTTTCCTCTTTCATGTTCTCTTTCTCTGCCTGACATGGAAAAACAAAAACTCTTTTTAAGTGCATGTAACCTGTTGGATTCTCTGGTGAATCTCTGCATCTGTTGCGTAAGTAAGGCTTGCAAACAGAAGGTTTTACTGTATGACATACGATGTGTACAGCTGACTTAGCACTTATCAATAGCAGAATATTTGTTTATGTTTCTATAAAGCTGGTCTGTTCACCAGTCTGACTTGCATGTGTTACAGAGGGAGAGAGCGCCCCCTGCCTGCCATTACCCACTGGTGATTCCTCTCCACCGACACCTGCTCCTGTTCCACAGGGTACACAAAACACTCAGACAGCAATCTATCATTGTGTGTGGGAGAGAAACTCCCTCTGCAGGGAACACAGGGATTGTAGCCTTTGCAGACCATTTACATGCACTAAAACCTATATAACACACTACAGGAGAGGAAAAAACCCAAAAGGATCAACTCTACTGTGAATTATTATCATTACTATTATGGTTTAACTTTTGGTGTTGTAAATGCAATACAGTATACATCAGCACAAGACAATATTTTAGGCCAAAATGAATCCTTTATATGAGTTCATTTCAATCAATTTGAAAGAAATAAGCTGTTCTTTTGTCCTCCAGGTTCGCCTGCCACAGGTGACGAGTGAGTCCTACCTGCTGGTGTGTGCCAAAGGGGGGGAGCTCCAAGCATGGCAGAGAACCTGTTACACTGAGCTCTCCTGAATGCATTTTCAAGGTGGCATATAATGACTTCTCCTAATATAACAAGACAAAGGGCTGAGGCCAGGCTTTGCCGGAAACAGGAAAAGCAGGACTGCAAGGGGAGCTGCGGAGGGTGTCAGTACTGTACACAACTTTTAAAATGAAGTGTTCCAACTGATATGAGGAGAAAGGGGGCTCAGACTGCTGGGAGCTAATGAGGAAGAAATGATGATGATGAAATCTTCTGACCTACCTTGCCTGCTTACCAGATGGACAGTCATGATAGAGATGCACTGAGTTTTGAGCACAGTGAGAAAAACACTCACTTTAATGTGTGACAATGACAATCAGGTTTCAGTGACACACAGAGGGTTAGAATCTCTTTTGTATAATGTATCTGCACCTTTGGGTGTATTGGTCTTGTGTTGCACTCCTATGGGCATGTTTTTGCTGTGCCTGTATTTATATTCAAGGGTTACTAATAATGACCCAGATATATTTGTATATTAACTTGGGCCATACCATCATAGGCTCTGAACGTGTAAAGGGTGTGCTGCATAGACACAGGCAAACATTATGGAGGATTGAGATTAATCATTTCACAATTACAATTTATCTCCCTATACAATTGTCTAAGTGGCTATTTCAAAGCCCTCCACACATTGCCAGAATTATAATTATGATTAGTTGAACATGTTTGAATTTGTTTGGTGTAAATTTGTACAATTTGAGAAATAACCAGAATCAGGCATGATGTATAATGTGTGTTTTATTGAAGAATGTGAACTTGTCCTCTGGTGGATATGAACCCCTACATTTCTTCAAGCAATAATGATGATATGACCTTGTTCTCTCTACATCCCCAACCTTTACAGTGACAGTGACCTTCAATTCTGCCATTAAAACCTTTAAAAGTTATATTGAAAACAAAACATGAACTCAAATTTGAAATATTGATGTTCTTACACTTGCATTCAAAAAGGCTGTATTTACACTGAAAAATGAATTGCACTGAAAAAATTAAATACTGTCTTTAAACATTATTTTATGTTTTATAATTAATTATTCAAGCATTCTGACATCCAATATTTTTTTTATAATCCCTGGGAGAGGATGTTAGGATAGGATCACCATTTGTAAAAGAAAAGGAAAAAGGAGGTGGGATACAGATATTGCCCCCATGATATTAATTCAATTTCTGGTGTTTATTTCTTAAAGTCATAGAAACCTCCTTAAGTTTATTATTGAGCAAAAATGTGTTAACGTTTCACCAAATATGTTTCCATAAAGTGAATTAACAACAGGAAGTTTAACCGGTTACACGTCACATGACTTCTTCTTCTGTAGTTTTACCTATAGACTGTAGTTATTGTGTAAAGCAGTGATGGAATAAGTACTCAGATGTTTTACTTGAGTAAAATTAGCAATACTATAAAACATATTCTGTTACAAGTAAAAGTACTGATTTCAAAATCGTACTCAGGAAGAACTACAAAAGTATTGGCATCAAAATATAATTCAGGTACCAAAAGTAAATGTTATGCGTAATGGCCCATTTCAGAATTGAATATTTTATATTACTGGGTTGTGATTATTGATGTGCTAGTGTGTTTGTCAGCTGATGTTAAGTGCTTTATTTAAAGCTGCTGGATATTTTTGCCTCTTTTAACCTCTATGTTGACACAGGGAGAAAATGACTTCTTTATTAATTAATAATGGCCAAATATAATAGTCAAGCACCTCAGAATATAGTGCATTTTGTGTTTTAGACACGGATAAATCAGATGTTAAATGCTGCAGAGTTTTACCTGTGTTCATTTTTTAGAAAAGTGTGCAACGACCACACTGCTGTATCATGTTCATTTTCATCTTGACTATAATGTGATTTACATCCTTTTTTTTTTTTAGCCCTGTGTGGCCCTCAATGTCAGTGCTCCCCACACACTGCCCTTTATTTTATAAGAATATAAAACATTTCCTTTAGTGAAGGTAACTAAAGAGTGTTAGAGATGTAGGCTGCTTCGTTATTTGAAACATTCTCCTTGTCCTCTGCTATTATAGAAGACACCTTTCTCTATAACAAATACACTGTTGGTGCCCAGACTAGTCAAACACACTCAGCTAAACACCGCCATCTAGCGGGCAAGGGCAATCATTACATCTTCAGAATGAGGGACATATTCTCCCGGAGTTTAAAGCAGTGGCGTCTGGCCCACCCACAGCCAATCAGCGCTTAATAGAGTAGAGCCGGGAAGCCCAGAAGGAAGTGCCGCAAACTGCAGTTCATCTAGTGGCCGACAGGGGATGGATGCAGAAAGGAGCAATTCCCATAGACCCCCCATGTTAAAATGCCCAACTTTACAGCAGAAATAAACATGTTTCTAGCCTGGATCCAATAAAACTTATTCTGGATATAGTTAGATTCCACTTTCATGACAATGGAACAGGGAGTGCATCTTTTTACCGTGAGTTTTTATAGTAAGTAAAGTAACTTTTGCCGTGAGTGAATGAAAGTATTATCTCTTCTTGAAGTCTGCAGTTTAGCGTGAACACATTTGAAGAATATGAAAACACTCAGTGTGTGCCCATGTGCGACTGTCAAGGATAAACAACCTGTGGCCGCCGAGATATATATATATATATATATATATATATATATATATATATATATATATATATATATATATATATATATATATATATATATATATATATATATATATATATATATATATATATATCATATGTATTATTGCTACACAAAGATTACATTACAGTTGTAGTGTCGCCAACTCCGTATGCAAAAAGACAGCAACATGCATCTTTTAGATCTTTCCAGACGAGAGATCTCTCTCCCCCGTCTGTGTGCGAGGGGGCGGGGCAGTTTACACACACGCAGCTCCATGCATGCAACACACACACGGAGGAGATGGCGGAGAGAACGCGCTCCGAGGTGTGGTTAAACTATAGCCGTGTCGATGTGGACAATGTTCGTTACCAAAAGTGCAATAAGAGTTTAGCATGTAAGGGCAGTAACACAAGCAATTTGTCAAAACATCTTGCAAAAGTGCACCACATTCAGACGGAGAAATGCACCGGGTTCGACTGTCTTTCTAGTAGCTCTGTAGCCCCATCCACGAGTAACGTTTCCACGTCAGGTGTTATGTATGCTAGCAGCAATACACGGCGTCAACTACATTATACAAACATGGGTTAATGATTAGAGGTAACCGAGTTATTTATTTTTAAAGTTTCAGCTATTCTGTTTAAAGTTCTGTCATCAGATTATTTAAAACGATTTGTTAAAACATTGTTGTTTCTTTTGATGTGAAATATTATGTATTTAATTTAAATAAAAAGCAATGTTAGTTTTGTTCACAATTTGTTTAGTAAGTTTACCTTATTTTTTTTCTCCAAAATAACCGATAAAAGTACCGTTAAAAGGACCGGATCGATAAGCGCTATCGATAAAAGTTAAAACCTTAACGATACCCATCCCTGTCAGTTTTACACACATTCTGAGGCTGCCGTGCCTATGTTTTTATTTTCACTGCTAATTTATGCTTATGTTCTATTAGTGCACTAAAAAAATCATTAAAATCATTAATGAAGTTTCAGCTCAGACCCCAGTGGCGGCGCTAGAGATTTTCTCTAGGGGGTGCTGTGGGGTAGCTTGACGTTTCATAGAGGGTGCTCAAACTTTAAGGGTTTCCCATTAATGCACCAGCGCTACAGTTGAATTTTCTACTGCAAATCATACTTGTCAACACTCCCGATTTTCGCGGGAGACTCCCGATTTCATTGCCCTCTCCCGGTTTCCTCCCGGGGTCATATTTCTCCCGCATTTCTCCCGATTTCTCACAAATCAGATTTACACACAACTGTTTCCACTCGGACTTTAATACAGCTGAACCGTTGTTTGATTTCCATGGTAACACGTCTCTTTAGTAGCGCACGCAACTGAAAGTCTGACAGGGTGAGGCAGATAGTCACAGAAAACAGAACAAAAATCGACAACTAATCTACTCTCTGCTCACTCCTTTTCTGCCCACACATATGAACTACAATATAGGCATGTTAATGTTAATCTAACAGCTCCGGCGATCCACTAGCACCCCCCAGCTGCTGATTAGCTGTGCAGAAGACAGGGAGAAGAGAGAAACACAGGAGGGAAAGAAAACCCCACAAGTACAGCCTGCCTGGCACGTAACACATCTCTCAACATACATATGAAACAGAACTGTAAACAGATTTACTATTTCTTTATAGATATTTTACAAATCACTCCCCTTTTAAAACAAAACGTTTGAGACCCACTGAGATAACTAGACTAAAGTTAACTATCTAAACAATGAGAGTCCTTTACTTCACCTGAGCTGAGGTTATTTGAGACTCTCAGTCTGACATGAGAGAGTTCTCCCTCCACTTTGTTGTTGAAAAAGCTCCTTATATCCGTTAGCTTGGCTAGCTAGCACCAGATGCTAACCACAACGATCTCCGGTAGAGACCCACCGGTGCTCGCTCACGCACACAGAATGGCTCGTGCCACACACACACACAGAGCAGAGCTTGAATGAAACACAGAGAGCCAGAAGTAGCCTAAGCTACTTGTACTCACGAGGCCTATTATGTGCAGAATCCCTCTCGCGTTCAGGTGGTTTTGATTGAGTGTCCACACGTGGACGTTTAAGGACTAAAAAACGATCCATTTGTCACTTTGCTGTTAGCAAATAATTTGGCGCTCCAGCTAACAGGAAGTCACTAAAGTGTCACAAAGTAATTTAGCCTATGGGTAGGTCAAAAATCTAATGGGTGCTGGCCATTGGCCTAATCACCTGTGTTGGCTTTATGTTTTTGGTCAAACATTTGTTTGTTTCACATTTGCATTAATGTAATCAATAATTGTTCTAATTTAATTTAATTGAAAAAAATTGAAAAAAAAAAAAAAAACATATTTCTTGGGGGTGCTTAAGGGGTGCTTTGGCAATCCTGGGGGGTGCTTCAGCACCCCCTAGCTCCCCCCTGGCCCACCTACATTTCTCCAGGCCCACCCACACCATAATTCATGGCTACGCCACTGGTTTAAAGGTCCCATACAGGGACTGGAAACACATCGACTATGCTCTCAGTAAACACGAATGTCATTCTAGACATAGCCTATTTTTATTAGATTATTTTAAAAAATCGCGAGAAAACATTTGAACAGGCCCAGACGAAATTACATTGGCCCATCCACAATTGAAATCCTGGCGCCGCGGCTGCCACGGCCTGTAGTAAGCTATTGCTTAAATATAATAGCTCATAATGATACAAACATTCCAAATGTGTTTATTTCAATGCAACATTTCCTTTTTCCAAACAGTAATGAGGTAAATGAGATATTCTTTTCATCTGGCTTCATCCTTCAGTAAGGAGGACTACACTTCCCATGGTCCTTCAGAAGTCGGAGCTTGCGCAATATGTTTTGCAAATTTGCACGGCCCTGGCTGCTGGCAGTGAATGTTTAGTGTTGTTGTTTTCACATTGGGGCAAGAGAAAGAATACCCGAAGTTAATAATACTGCAGGCTGGTCGCATGAGGTAAGGAATACGTCGCGGTTAGCTGTGTGCTCGGTGTGACTTTAGCCGCTGGTTAGGGAGTTGTCTTGGAAAAAAAACACAGTTACATTAGTTGTTCAGCGTTAACAGTAACTGTTAGCTAGCAACACTGACAGGGGAGCTAACAGAGCACTAAACCAAACGAACGTCAATTAATATGATACAAGGGGCATCATGCTCACTAGACTAGCTACATGACAAAGGGTTTTCATTAATTTAAAAAAACGTGATAGCTTTGGAGCCAACCAGAGAAAGCCAGCTAACCCTGACTGCCTGCTATCACCCATGAGCTAGCGTTAACCCACGAAGCCATTGCTAACGTGTGTTATTGACCAAGACCAAGTATGTTTGAGAAGTAATTTAAGTGACTTTTCTGATTATAACGCATAAATCAAAAGACAGAAGTTAACAAGATATTAATGTTAGCTATGCTTATAATAAAATCGATTATTAAACCTGTAGGCCCTATGTAGTGGGAAACTAGTTTGTATCCTGTTTGTCTCTTTTTTATTTATATTTAATATTAAAGGGCCACAAAAACTATTCTTAGTATTAAAACAACGTTATAATGTTCAGAACAAAGAACACGCTTTTATTAAAACTAGGGCTGGGGGATATGAAAATCAAATATCACCATATAATTGATCAAATACCTTGATATCGACATTGTATACATTTCACAAAACATTTCATCTTACACACTTACTTTTCTGTCATCAGTTATGTGGATATATATAATGGCTCAAGCAAGGCCAGTAATAAATCCAAAAGGCTAACAATAAGGTCTTATACCACTGTTTATCATAGACAAGAATGTTTTTTGTTTATTCATGTAATACTTTCCTTTGAAGTAAATTAAAAGTAATAATGGAAAGTTAAAATGTAATGCCTAAACATGGAAAAACTGAAAATAAGAAATGCAAGGTTGCTATTGCTAAAAATACAGGTGATGATTAGTTTGCATGAACATGGTAAATCCTGCTAATGCTGTTGGATAAAGTTCACCTTGGTCGGAAAACTAAGTAAAAAAAGCTGCCTTTATATAATATTGAAAACAAATGCACTATGTTCATGATCTAGAAACTGTATTTCCAAGCATACCAAAGTGAGTCTTCTGGTGGTTATATCTACATTTTTTTAAGGTTATTGTACATTCCTAGAAAAGTTCCAACCGCTAACTATTGTCCTAATCTTTGTCTTGGTTTTGGGATGTTGCAGGTTACTGGGTGAGCTCGTCCCTGCCATGAGAGCTGACCTCCAAGTCACCAGCCCCCCCTCCTTCTGCAGTTGATGGATCTGCAGCTGGTCCAGAGATGACAGACAGCGTCAGGGCCTTCCTCCGCAATGTTGCGACGGTCAGAAGACACACACACACACACACACACACACACACACTCTGTACATAAGCCATGAAACAAAGCACAAGGGTTTCATTTATTTACAAGGATACAGATGCATGAAAAAAAAATGTACTCACTTACAAATTTAATGTAAAAAGATGATCAAAATTGATGTTTTTGATTTAAAAGTGGTGTTCGAAACATTTAAGTCAAGAAAACATGTGGTGCACATCCAGAACTGGAGAGCAGCACAATAAATGCAACATTTGCACGTTTTAATATCTATTTATACAATAACTGCTACCTTAATGCAGACTAAAGTGTCACATACATTGTCTACAAAAAGGGTCAGACATATCCTCTGAACATGCAGAGATTACGCTTTTCGCCAGGACGAGCAAGGACTTGTTTTTCCCCTTGAACTTTATCATTGTGTACAATCAGCTTTAAAGTCAGTATGTCCCAAAGAGTCCAAAGGTAATGTTTATTTTTTAAATAATTAAAGATATATATTTGTATTATCATTAATCATGTCTCAGACCTTTTAGAGCATAGTTCAGTAACAGGCGGACCGAGGTCCAGATCCGGACCCAGACGCCGACCTATAGGGACCCGGACCTATAATCAATACCTTAATAGGGGATTTCAATTTTGACGGGGGAATTATATTTTAATCGCCGCCAACAGGGGGCGAAAGAGACGAGTGAGCGATACAGGGAGAAAAACACAGAAGAAGAGACGTGAGAGCGATACAGGGAGAGAAACACAGAAGAAGAGACGTGAGAGCGATACAGGGAGAGAAACACAGAAGAAGAGACGAGAGAGCGATACAGGGGGAGAAACACAGAAGAAGAGACGAGAGAGCGATACAGGGAGAGAAACACAGAAGAAGAGATGAGAGAGCGGCAGAGAGACGCGGAGAGGAAAGTGAGTGAAGAGAATAATTAGCAATACAGGGAGAGAATACGGAGAGGAGAGTGAACAGGCGTGTTAGCGGCAGACAGGGAGAGACACATAATTCCACATGGCGCTCTCCAAGAGGAAAGTGGACAGTGAGAACAGAGCTTTTAACCCTGAGTGGACTCATTCATGTTCATCCTGCCCACTGGGAGCACAGAGCCAATGTGTCTCATTTGTTCAGAGACCGTGGCGCTCATTAAAAGTGCCTAAACGCCACTATGAGACAAAACACAAAGTGCAATATAAGAGGGAAAGAAAGAGAAACTTTCAAACTGTTTAATTGTTATGATGTGTAAAGACTGATATTGTTCTATAATCGTCTGAAACTGTTAAGTCATGATGTGAAACGGTTAACAAAGAAAAAGGGAAACTCAAGCTGCTGTTACACTTTATTTTATTTATCTAAAATTAAGCACTTTTAAGATGCACATATTTTCAAAAGCTATTTTATTTATTTTCTCTATTTTATTTGTAAATGCAGCCCGAGAGGAACATTACACACATCCACAGTATTTACTGTATATCTGTATAAGTTCAATGTTAATTGACAATAAATATTGTTGTTTTTTAATTGTACTTTCTTTATTTGATTGGCAGTCAGTTGTTGATTACATGCAGACGTTGATACAGCTGCAGGCTACTTCCATATATATCACACTAATTCATAAAGCAACTTAGACATTTTGATGTTCCGGACCTTTGCATGGGGACATTTTCTCTAACTGGACCTCGTTTTGAATTTTTGTTGAATACCCCTGTTTTAAAGCCTTCCTATAAAACCCCAAAATGTTCAATATAAATATAATTAAATTGCGTATAAGAATAAATAAGAAATAGTTAAATAATACAAAAATTATATTAGAACTCAACTCACAATTATGACATTTGAACACTGGCTTTCTAAGCTCCACAGATGTTTACGCCTCCCCCAATATGCTCATTAACTCTCTGTAAACTAGTTAAAAGGTCTATCAAGAGATAGGCTGAGCAGAATTGACATGACAACCCACCCGTGCAGTCAGAACCTTTTGCTACTGTGACTTGTGATATTAATTCTCCGGCCGTTGACTTGTAATAAACAGATGATCGACAATGATGATCATTGTTTAACATCAAAGCTCCAACTCTCCTCGTGTCTCTCTGAGTCCTCACTCTCCATTGCTGCAGAAGTTTCCCTTACACTTATTTGTATCACTGTATTTTTTATATGCACATTAAACTGCAGTAATGTTGACTAGAGCAACCAGAGACTCTGAATAATCCAGTTTACATTAGCTGCTTCTGTTAAAACTTGATCTTAGTCTTAATTAATAACAGGAGACTTCAGTGTTGGAGCAGCAGCCTCTTGGGTTTTTCAACTTTTGTATCAGATTTAGCCTGAGCCTAAAAGACCTTCAGTTACTTCTTCTGCCCAAAGTGTTGTTTTAGTGGCACAGAGTGACACATTAACATCATTTTAGATAACTGCATTTTAGTAAAAACTCCTTTTGAACCATCAAGTCTTAAATATTGTTATGGGATGTGCCCTCAAAAATCATTATCAATGCCATTCTTGTGTTTAACAGGCACTAACTGAGGTATAGCAAAGCTCCATTACGGCTATTTTTCCAGTTATAAACAAATACTGTGTAACACCACTGTGACTGTGTATTCTTTTTCCATCTGGTTCTCTAGGGGATCAAGGACTCCATATTGGGGATTGGAACAATCTCCAAGCTGGATGCCCGCATCCAGCAGAAAAGAGAGGAGCAGCGGAGGAGAAGGGCCAGTGGGGCCCTGGCACAGAGAAGGGCCCAGAGCGAGGAGCGCAAACCCGACAAGTAAGACATATAAAAGCTGCACATTTTGGTTTCCATGCTTTTATTACTAAGCCAGAGTGACATATGCTCGTGGATATTTTATTGTGCCTGGATATGTCATTGTTGTTTATAGGATTTATTACGATACAATACGATACCATACGGTAATACTTAAATTAATTAGCCGCTCTTAAGTTCTAAAATAGCTTCATGTTGGGAGTTGCAACGTGACATGCACTTTTCCCACAACCTCCAGCCGGTCAATAAGCCATATTTACCTTAAGCCATCACATGGTTTGTTTTTCTGGTGCTCTTAGCAAAAACACACTCTATAAAGATGAAAAATGTAAAGTAGAATAGAAAGTATGATTGTATAAAGGCTTAAGAGTTTATATAGCAGCAGAGAAAAAAAAAAACTTAAGATGAAGAGGTATTAGAAATATTCTCCAAATGCTACTTTTTTTTTTAAATGATGGTTTAAAAATTTATTCAACAGAGATCTTAATTTAATAACAAAGCTTATTCAAAAGTATACCATGTTTATTGACAAGTGTTGTTTATTGTAGCACAAATGCATCTAACCAGCTCTAATCTAACCATACATACCTTTTTGAGTAAAGAGCCAAAAACCTTCGGTGTTCAAACAGAAATCCATGTGTCGGTCTGCTTCTGGTTAAGTAAGGAAAACATTTTTTAAATGAAATAAATATTCATACAATATTCAACATTGTTTTACTCTCTTGTTCAGTGATCCCAAAGTAGCCAGCAGGATTTTCCAGTGCTGTGCCTGGAATGGAGGAGTGTTCTGGGTAAGATATGTTCACCTGCTGTTACAGCACAGCCTGGTCTCACACGACTGAATATTTAAAAGGTGAAACAAGTTGTTCCACGTGAGACATATAACATTAGTATTTGAATTTAATGTCATTTTTTAAGGCTGATGTAAACATGAAAATACTTTGTTTTAGTACCTATTGAAGAGGAACCATGAGTTGGAGAGTAACTATAGTATGTGTTGTCTCTCTCCAGCTCAGTCTGTTTCTCTTCTACCGGGTGTTTATCCCCCTGCTGCAGACTCTCACAGCAAAAATCATTGGTATGTAAGTACACAGCGTTTATGTTTGTATGTAACTCTAGGGCAGGTTCTCTTATGTGAGGAACCAGTTAGTCAACAAGCTGTTTTTGCTACAGGTGACCCCTCCCTCCATGGAAGTGTGTGGTCCTGGTTAGAGTTCTTCCTGACCTCCGTCTTCAGCGCGCTCTGGGTTCTCCCTCTGTTCGTCCTCAGCAAGATAGTCAACGCCATCTGGTTCCAGGTCAGGCTCTGCTCTGCTAGGCTGTAGTCATGTGATGGCTGAGCACAAAGCACTTCAAAACCAATGTATCGATTCCATTACACAGTCTGGCAATCAATATCCACGAAGTTGCATCCCTAGTAGGAGTCTTAAATGGCTTCCCAAGGTACCATCATATATCATATGTTATAGAGCTGTGCAGGAATGAGTCCTAAAGCTGGGTATGAGTTAGCTTTTTACCAATTCCAGTTCCCTCAACTCGGAATCTTTTAGTTTTTTGAACGTGTTTTTGGTTGGATCCCTGATCTGTGGTTAACACAAGCTTAAGAGTCCACGACAAAAACGTGTCGGTAAATACACCTCAGGTTAATGTCTGAAGCTTCTACGTGTCATAAACACAGCGGATAAAAGTGATTAAATGAGACTACTTACATTTTTTAAACGTGTGTTTACCACAGATCTTATTTATTCCAATTCTATAGTTCAATGGAACAAGCCCTTTGCTTTTTCTTTATCAATGAGCCCTTTGCGAAGCTAACTTCCAAGTCAGCCAACAAGAAAATGTATTATCACTGCGCCACTCTATTGTCAGGGTTATACATGTTTTTTCGAATAGAGTTGGTGTTAAATATAGCTGACTTCACAAATAGGCTGGGAATTATAAAGCCAGCCCTGCTTGTCCTATACTTGTTAAGCAAGTCCATTCATAATATGCAATTTGTCAAACTGATCCTTTATCAAAAAACACCAACGAGGTCAAAATATTGAGGCTATAAACTTTGATTGAGAAGTGAGTTAAGCACAAGTCTCCATTAAACTGTACTCCTGTGAAGCCGCCGCCACATAACAGCTGCTTGAAATCTGCTGAGTCACCTGAAGGTTTTTGTTATGACACATCATCAGGCTCACAACAGCATACACAAAAGCCTTTGAATAAACCGGAAATTCTGACTAGTTGCTTGAAGCACGTTGTCATAAAACTCTTAAGGACTTTTCTTAGGCCTTTTTAAATGGAAATAATTGTATTAAATACATACTAAAATATTGTTTTTGAAATAATCTCATTGCACATTAGATGACTTGTCGCTCCTCTAATGAAATCTGAATATGATTGTGTTCCTATGCTTTGTTGACACAGATCTAGATGTGAATGTGCTCCTCTCTGTTGCAGGATATAGCTGACCTAGCATTTGAAGTGTCTGGCAGTAAAGCGCAGCCGTTCCCCAGCGTCAGCAAGATCATTGCAGACATGCTCTTTAACCTCCTTCTCCAGGCACTCTTCCTCATTCAGGTACATTTTTGTAGACTGACACCTTGATATCCTTCAAAGAATGTCCCTGTCTCTCTGTATATCAGTGCTGCTAAATCCCACTGTAGAGCATTATGCCAGAGCATCAGTGTCTAATGCTCTTCAGTCACAGGACGTTTGAGTGGAGCATTCGCAGGAAGCTGCTTCTGTGATCTGTCACTGTAGGCCAAGATTCACCAAATGTTGGCTCAGTTTGCAAATACTAGCAGTAATGCCGTTCATGACCCATAGTTATCCAGCATGTCGGCCAAACAATATATTCCTAGACTCTTGATTCCGAGAGTTATATAATTATGAAAGAGCTATATACCTTCATACTTATCGAGTTGATTTCATTTTGAAGTATTGAAGGACTTGTTTGCACAACAACTTGATCAACATTAATTTCTCTGTTTACATTTTTATCTATTTAAAACAGTCATAATATTACACAATACAAAGACCTACACTACAAAAAAAATAGACACCAACACAAAAAAAGTAATCTTTACTATAACATGTATAACGCTATTGGGGACCATTCTCAAACCAACTCATCACGAGTACTGCTTAATCAATCACTTCAATGTCAAAATAGACATCAGCTTTTCAAAGCGTGATAAAATCTCAGCATGATCTATAATTTTGAACAATTATCACAAGGATCTAAATCTCTTCTCACTAAGATAAAGCCAATGAGATGAACATGTTCACATTCTCTGATGTGATTGTGATGTGTATTCTCCTGCAGGGTGTGATTGTTAGCCTCTTCCCGATCGATGCCATTGGACAGATGGTGAGCCTCCTCCACATGTCTCTGCTCTACTCTCTGTACTGCTTTGAGTATCGCTGGTTCAACCATGGTGAGACGCTCACATTACACGCTACACCCAAATCATCCTGACTGAATGGAGAACTCAAACCTTACTGAGGCTGTTTCTATTTGTTTAAGGTGTTGAGATGCACCAACGGCTGTCCAACATTGAGAGGAACTGGCCCTATTACTTCGGCTTTGGTTTGCCCATGGCTCTGCTGACAGCCCTGCCCTCCTCATACATCATCAGGTAACACTCCTGATTAATCAGGAAAACACATTCATTGATATTAAAAAAGAATCATTAGTGCCATGTTTTAATCAAAGTGCAAATGTGTTATTAGGTTTATTCTCTAGCTAACCAACAGATTGTTTTTTTACACATTGTCATGTGAGTCATGTGAAATCAAGTAACTTCTTTTAGTCTATTCATTCCAAAATTTCAAATTTAATTTCTTCTAATGCTTTTTTAAAATTAGTTTGTTCTTAGGATTCCATCTTTATCTATGTTTTTTTTTTTGTGGTTACATTGAACTTTCTCATTTGTAGTTCTGCTGTATGTTTTCGGACTTGTGTCTTTAAAGCACTTTGTTAACCTTTTTTGGAAAATGCTATATAAATTAAGATTCATATTATTATGCTAATCAATCTCACTGACTATTCTATGCCCATTATCACTAAGAGCAACCAATCACACCTTTTTATTTTTATTCCTCAATAATGTTCCACACACACAAAAGCAAAAACAACAACAAAAATGTACATGACAACAATTCACTAGTAAATAATATAGTCAACACAAAAATATTTTTGCTTGAAAAATCTCCTCATGTTTTCTGAAGGCTAAGTTTCCCTTCCTGTATTCACTGTATGCTACTGTTACTCTTTTCCACCTAGTGGTTGCTTGTTCTCCATCCTCTTCCCTCTCTTCATCATCAGCGCTAACGAGGCCAAGACACCAACAAAGCAGTAGTGAGTGTAACTTAAAACACATTTTCTAAAACGATGTGTTTCTGTAATGCCCAATCCACTGATCAAATTGATGTTTTCCACACAGCCACTTCCAGCTGCGTCTCTTCTCCCTGGTGGTGCTGATCAGCAACAAACTGTTCCACAAGACGGTGCACCTGCAGTCCGCCCTGCCGCCCTCCACCTCCTCTGAGAAGCTGGCATCGCCCCACACCTCCCCCACCCGCCACAGATCCCTCCCCCCACAATGATGAAGGAGATAGGAAAGCGGTTGATGAAAGGCTTCACTCATCGTGAAAAAGTTATTCTTCCACAGGGATTTCCTTAAGAGAAGATGATATGTGGTGTAGGATAAAGGGTTTACATGTTTTGGATTCATCTCTGTCCCTTTGGTTCTTTATTTGCACCAAACACATTTTAAGAGTGACACAAAAATCGACTGCGCGTGCCTCACACTTAACACATTAGATACTCGGCTCTTTTCTTTTGTGAATTTCTTTTATTGTTTTTCTTTGTAAAATGTGCCATTTAAGTCACTCTCCTTAAAAAGACATTACAGCACAAGAAATCATGTAGTTATAATATGTTTAAGCAAACATGTGACGGAAGGACATTTTGGATTGAAGGGCCTTGTTTGCGTTCAGAAGCAAAGCACAGTCTCGCTCTACGTACAGTACATGTTTACTTGATGTTGCAAGTCACATTCCTTCCTCACAGATAGAATGTTTTTTTGCACATGGATATGTTTTTTCTCTTCAAGCAGTTCCAGAAATAACCCTGTACAGTTAAAGAGGGAGGCTTGTATATCGTATCAGAGCTTTGTTTTTAGTAGAATATACAAAATCAGTTTAGCTGCTATAAAAAAGGGTTGGTGACCTTGGTAACGGAAACCAAATAACAAAGCCACTCTTTTTGAGTGTTGACTAATGGTTAGCCTGGTGTCTCATCCCAAATTGAATCTCATTCCACTGAGATTTACATTTTGCAAATCACAAAATGACACCAGTTAAGGAAAAGCTGCCGTAGCGTTTGTCACTCGTCTGAATTGAGTAAGTGATGACACTGCCAAACTGTTGCATTTGTGTTTTCTTTATTTCACATCAACCACTACAATGCTAAGCTCTGTAATGAAAGAAGGAGTCACATAGTCTTTATTCAACATCTGGGTGTTCTGCCTTTACCCGCTTGCTCTAGTTATCCCCTAGACTGAGAGCTGAAGCAAATATAGCTGGACCCAACAGATCATCGGCTGTTCAATTTCTGTGTGATATCCCAAATGTTCAACCAGAGGCCCACCACCATGCAGATACCCTGTCACCAAGCTTTCTGTCACTCTTCAGAGCTCATGGCCACGGGGAGGGCCAGGATTCTGAACTGGTGTGCAATTATTGTAAGAAGAGCATAGTGTTTGTGCAGACTGATGTATGTGTGTGAGGTTTTGTAAAAGTAATACGTCTAATTTCAATAAAATTGGCAGTATTCAATATTTTGATAACTGTGTTCAGTGTTTTGCTACGATGGTGAGGACTAGACGGGACATTTTAAACTTAATTGTGAAAAGATGAGCAATATTGGAGAATTTGGGAAGACCTCATACTGGCCATACTGAAAAGCTATTAAAAAAAATTACTTTTCAAGCAGCAAAATCTATCTTTTTTTATTTTCACAATAGAATTAAGGTTTCACAAAGAATCTTTAGCCTCTCTGGGATAAATCCAGTCCAGATTTGACGAGTGTAGGTATAGTGGTTTTAGATCAGGACCTGGTCTTATGTGGTCTAGATGTAAAAAAAAAGCAGCAAAATCTT